>NC_052484.1:2899187-2997640 GCF_009730915.1 Dioscorea cayenensis subsp. rotundata
TCGAAGTTACGTATTGCCCACTATCGATATATATACACATATATTGGTAATTCTAAAACAAAATCAACATAATCTATACATAGTGTTAATTTCATCCCCTAATAGTCTCAATAATCGACGCGGTACATTCTTTAATAGAAGTTGGTGTTCGCGTATGATCATTCTAACTACTTACCTGCCATCCTTATATGTATATATCCGCCCTTGACATATGAAATTTTGATCAATGCCCTATAATTACTTCTTTTTCTTTCCCTCTCATGGAAAATATATAGGTTTTTGTTATTTATCACTACTACATGTTAATTGTTATTAAATACTAGTGTAGAGGTCAAGCGCCATCTATTGGTTAAATTGAGTAGTATAGTATCATGGACTTTTGTCTTCCATTTATCACTTTGTCAATATTATTATTTATTGAAGACAAAACAAAAATAACATCTATGAATGATTTGTATGAAAAAATGTCACAAATAATTGAAAATAAATAGTAATTCAAGTAAAAAAATTTAAATAAGTAGATCCACAAATGATAATGGGTAAAAGGTATATATTTGTAATTTTTTTATTATTTATTAAATATCAACTAAAAGCAAAGCAGTTGGTTTTAAAACTAATTTGTCTCCTCGAAACAAGATTATCCAGCCTTGATCTCTCAAATCTTAGCTTAAATTTTAATCTTTTAATAATCTTTTGTGGTTCATAAATGGCTACGTATTCTATCATATTTATAACTCAACAAGGAGTCAAAAATTTTGCCTTTGTCTCAATCAGAAGGTATATGTGGAGAAGCTAACAACAAATCAATCGGTTATGATTTGTATCTGTAAAAAGAAATGTACATATCAATAGATTGAAAATGTATGGATGTTTTCACATGTTAACAAAAGTCAAGATTTCATTGATTTTATCATAAGGATGGAGGGACATGAAGCATCACTTTTTAAAAATCCTCAGGCTCACACATGGATTCAAAATCACTATAACATTAAATACCCCTTTTTACTTAGTTTATATTAAGATATTAAGGAGTTAACAAAAAGTCATAGTGTCATTTTTATCGTAATGATGAAGTCACGAAGGATCACTTTTGATAGTGTGGACATGAATTCCAAGTAACGTCCATAATTTTTTTTTTTTACCTTAACTGCTGAAGCGAGCAGACAAATGGCACTCAAACTAGTTGTCATTGGAATGGAAAATTTTAAGATGTAGCTTAATATAATATATATATATATATATATATATATATATATATATATAGTTTCTTTTAAGGATTCAAGGTTAAAGTTCTTGATTGGCTTTGATTGTTCTAGTTCACTCACCTCATCCTAGTCTTCAACTCTTCCATTTTGTTAGAAACAGTAAGGTTTTCTCGACATTATTTCACCAACATCTTTTCAATCATCTAATCCGTATTTGAAAAATTTCAGTCTCTCTCACCACATTCAATCGTAGCTTATTATGGGCATCTCAAGATGGATTAAGCAACACGTAGGACGCCTTCATTTTCGCCTTCCTATTTGTATATGCTTCAAATCCACAATCGCTATGAATCTAAACTATATTCAACCGATTGGATTAGAAAAAGCATGGCTTTATGATCTAGAATTATAGCCACCATAGTATTGCGCATCTGTAATCTTAATTTTTTCAAAACTTCCCAAGTAACAAATTAAAATGGAAGGATGCTAACATGGCATTCTGCCTTCCTTTTTGTTTTTTTTCATTGTTATTTATTAAAGATTAAACAGTATGTCATTGATTTGTAGAAGTGAAAAAATGTCACAAATAATTGAAAATAACAGAATTCAAGTAAAAATTTAAATATGGAAAAGATCCAAATGATACCTGTAAGTATATATAAGTGTAAATTTTTATTATTTATTAAATATCAACTAAAAGCAAAGGTATGAAGTCGAAACCACTTGTCTCTAAAATGGATGGTATCCTCAATCTCTCAATTTTAGCTAAAGCAAAGCACTTAGGTTTATAATTTGTTTTGCATGATAAATGCACATGCATTTTATCATATTTATAAGTCAACTGAGGAGATAAAATTTTGTTTTGTCTCACTGTATGTATGTTTGGAGAAGTTAAAAACAAATCACTGTTTACGTGATTTGCATTCAGTGAAATGTACAAATCAATATATTAAAATAGTTTTGATGTTGTCTACATGTTAACAAAGTCAAGGTTTCATTGAATTTTTTATCAGAAGGATGGAGACATGAAGGATCAGAAGGATGAAGACATGAAGGATCACTTTTTTAAAAAAACTCTCATACTACACATGGATTCAAAATTACTATAACATTAAGTATATAAATTTTTTTTTAACTTTGTTTGTATTAAAAAATAATGTTGATGGGTTAACAAAGTCAAGGTGCAATTTTTTTTTATCAGAATGATGGAAACATGAAGGATCACATTGATAGTGTGACATGAATTCCAAATAACAATCACATAATTTTTTTTTACCCAATCACAGAAGGACAAATGGCACTCAAAATGAAGGCTGGGAATGAAAGTTTTCTAGGGTATAGCTTTAATATAATGTATATACATTTCGGTCGATTCATAAATAAACTTACTACTTTTATTGTTCGATTCGCCTCAAATTTCATCCTGCCTCGCCTTCCAACTGCTATAGAAACCAGTAGCAGGTTTCTTAGTAATATTTCATTAGCATCTTTTAAATCATCTAATTCATACTTAGTGTAATTTAGTTCTCTTCTGACCACATCTTAAACGTATTATTAAAACATTTTGCAAGAGGCTTTCGCGCAACAATGAAAGCGCTTTACATTTTAAACTTTTTATATGTTTCAAATCCATTAATTTCATAAATCTAAATCTATTTTCAAATCTTAAATTCCTTGGTTCAGAAAGCATGGTTTATGATCTGGACCATGTATTTCAAATTCATATATTGCAAATGGTAACATTAATTTTTTAAAATCACCTTGAGTATCAAATTAAATTGAGCAATGCTAACAATATGTGCTCGCCTTCTCTTTTGTTTTTACTGCTATTGTTTCAAGTTGAAGATAAAAACAAAACTTTCTCGCCGCTTGAAATGATAGGCGGAGTTAGGTAAAGTTTTACCTGCAAATGAATAATAATTGCGTATTATTTAAATATGAAAAAGATCCTAATGATACCTAAGAAGTATATATTATTTATTTTATTATTCTTACATATTTATTAATTATCAACTAAAAGCAAAAGGAAGTTGGTTTAAAATTCACCTATCCCTTGAAATGGATGGTATCCTCTCGATATCTCAATTCTTAGATAAAATTCTTAATGCTTTTAATAAAATTTTCGTGCCTCACAATTCATATAATGCAGTCTATCCTTCATTTATAAAGCCGTATTGAGGAGTGCGGCAAAATTTTATTTGTCTCATCGTATATATGTGTGAGGCAGTAAAACAATTCCGCAGTGTTAGTGATTTGCATTTGATGCAAATATACACTCAATATATTGAAAGCGGTTTTGATGACATCTCACATGTTATACGAGTCAAGATTTCATTGAACTTTTATCAAAAAGAATGGAGACATGAAGGATCACTTTTTGAACAACTCTCATACTACACATGAATTCAAAATCACTATAACAAGAAATATATATATATTAAAAGATAATGTGAGGGTTTAACAAAGTCAAATATGTCATACTTCAGAATGATGGAAAGCGTTAAGGATCACTTTGATAGCGTAGACATGATTCAAGTAGCAACACATAATTTTCACCCAATCACAAAGGACAAATGATAACAAAAATGGAAGCTAGGAATGAAAGTGTAGGTATACCTTAATATAATGTATACTTTTCGATCGATGCTGCATTCGCCATATCCTTGATTACTTTAGATTCGATTCTAGCTTCACTCGGCCTTGTATCCTCGGGTCTCTCTGCTTCTTCCAACTCATTCGAAACTATAGCAAGGTTTTTTGATAATATTTCATCAACATCTTTTAAATCATTTAATTTGTACTTAGAGTAATTTAGTTCCTTCTCACTCACATCTTTAATGGTAATATTATAAACATTTTGAAGATGATTTATAACATGTAAAGCAGTTTCATTTTCAGTTTTCTTTTTTGTATATGCTTCAAATCCACACTACTCATGAATTCAAAATCTATCTTCAAATCTGACTTTGGCTAGAAAGCATGGTTTATGATCTATACCATGTTTTTCAAATTCATATATTACAGACGGTAACATTAATTTTTGTAAAATCTACTTGAATATCAAATTAAGTTAAGTAGTAACAACAATATGGCCTTCGTCTTCCTTTTTTGGTTTTTTTTTACTATTATTGTTTATTGAAGGCAAACAAAAGTTTGTCCATGACTTGTATGAAAAAATGTCATAAATTTGCAAATGAATAGTAATTCAAGTAAAAGCATTTATTTAAATACGGAAAAGATCCTAATGATACATAAGAAGTATATATTATTTTTTTTTATTGTCTTCTATATTTATTAATTAACAACTAAAAGCAAAAGGTAGTTGGTTTAAAATTCATTTGTTTCCTGAAATGGATGGTATATTATTTGGTAGTTAGTTCACAATGGATACATGCATTCTATCATATTTATTATCCAACTGAGGAGACAAAATTTTATTTTGTCTTACTGTATGTATATGTGGAGAAGTTAAAAACAAATTGCTGGTTAAGTGATTTGCATTCAGTGAAATGTACAAATCAATATACTGAAACAATTTTGATGTTGTCTACATGGTAACAAGGTCAAGGTTTCATTGAATTTTTTATTAGAAGAATGGAGACATGAAGGATCACTTTATGAAAAACTCTCGTCCTACACATGGATTCAAAATCACTATAACTTGAAATTTTTTTTTTTACTTTGTTTATATTAAAAGATAATGTTAAGGGGTTAACAAAGTCAACGTGTCATGTTTTTTTATCAGAATTATGGAAACATTAAGGATCACTTTTGATAGTGTGACATGAATTCTAAGTAACAACCACATAATTTTTTTTTACCCAATCACAAAAGGACAAATGGCACTCGTGTATGAAGGCTCGAATGAAGTGTTTTGACAGCTTTTAATATAACTAGAGCTTTGTGTTAGCTTCGCTAGCAACCTAGCGGGTTGAATATCTCTTTCAAAACAAAATTGCAAAGATAGTATGAATTTTGAGACACTTGTTGAATGTAATTCTTTAAAAACATTTCGTTATGAGAAGTATATTTGTAAGATGTGAAGGACCTGAGTGAAATTTATTATTGGAATACGTAGTATCCAATGAAGTACTTTCTTTAGAAAAGATGGATTTGAGAGTACTAATTTTCTTTAGAAAATTAGATTTTTGTAAATATATATTTCATATAATGGTTTAGTTATTTTATTTATTAAATTTTGTAGTTCATATATATATGCAATATATATTAGTTTTATTTATTTAGATAGAATGCATACAGATTAACATTTCTGCCTTGTCTTTCTTTTAATGAATTGATAGATAAGTTATAATGCATTAAATATTATTAGGAAGTACACTATCGCTTCACTTGCATGGGCAGCATAATAATTCATAGGAAATGTGCACTTTTTACGCCATAGTTGGATCCGAGGACAATTGTTGTTTCCAAAATATTATGCGTGCATTTGTGTAGTATCAACATCGGCCCCATTACAGACTATTCGGCTCGACGAATGTTTCTGCTCGAAGCATAATTACACAACCCGATTTTTAAAGTGAAAGCTCCATAAATTGTAGGTATGCTTTGGGAATTTTAATGTGTTGGAGAACCTTAGTTGTATATAATGGAGTGCATTTGCTTATTGGATGTAGAAAAGCTAGAGATGTAGTCAGTCTCGAACTTAAATACTTCTTCCTCATCGAGCTTTCACTTTCGCTCTGTCACTGTCATCTCTATCAAAAGTTTCATTGTATGATGTGATTATAGCTCTTTGCCTCAAAGTTGTTTCTTTAATTAATCTTGCAAGTTGAGTTTGTTTGTTGATTTTACATGTAGAGCATTTTCCAATATTTATTGGGATTTTCATCTAGAGTGGGCAGTTTTACCTCCGAACAATAAAAGTGATGCAATTCCTGACGAAGCAACAGCTAGTACAAACTTTCTTCAGCACAAATATCATTAATGATGGTGTTCCATAAAAAGGTTTTACCAGTCCTACCATGGCCGCATACAGGATTCATCTGTGTAGAACAATGTTATTTAATACCATTATGAAATAATAGAGAAAGTGTAAAACTTACCTCATTTCTTTACTGGGAGTAAGCTCGACACACCAAACTTAAGACATGAAACAAATTGCTAATGTTGTTGTAAAACATTTGTGCAATAATATCTCTTTCATGAAAACGCAATGCAAGTAGTATTTTTCCCTATGCCTTTTCACAGTATATAGGGTGCAATCCTGTCAAAGAGGTAAACCATTACAATCTACTACTGGGTTGCAAAAGTCGATACACTTACATAAATGTACGACTCTCAGAGCAGGGGTCAATAGCACTGTGGCTTATTAATACTTTCATGCAGCCGCTTTGCCGCACAGTCACGCATAATAATAATAATATGTCTGACTAGGACAAGATATGTAAATGGCGATCCGGTCTTTGTTAGAGTATGGGGAGAAAATAAAATCGAGCAAAGTATATCTCTCTTGTCGATTATTTCCATCAAAGCTAGAGAGCAAGCTAGACACAGCCTAGCAATGTACTATGAGCCAGTAGGAGTAGAGAGTTATCGAGATTTGCTTAATAACTTATAAATGGAAACAACTCTCTCTTTATCAATTATTGTTTATGTTTTCTGTATACTCTCACCCTTCTAAATATAATGTCACCCATCAAAATTTACTATATTACTTTGCTTAGAGAAATCTTGCTCATATAAATTGATGCCATGAGTGCACAAAATGTCACCTTTGAAATTACTATATATCAGCGTAATATTGTATTCCAAAGATATGACAATCAAGTTTCTTTCAACTACTAAATATCATGTCTCTCACAAGATTTTATTAAGAAAACCAGTACACGGGCAAATCATAGATCAAACTATGTATATTATATTAACATTTGATCAGGAATCCTCATATATATATATATATATATATCTTACACTTGTAGTTTATATATGATCATGGTTGCTTTAAATTTAAGGTATAAAGGATAACAATTTTATTTATTACCATTATAAAATAAAAAATAGAAAGTGTAAAACTTACCTCATTTCTTTAATGGGAAATAGCTTCAATACACCAAGCTTAAGACAAAACAAAATACTAATGTTGTTGTAAAACATTTGTGCAATAACATCTTTTTATAAACAATGAGGTAGTATTTTTTTTTTTTAACTTTTTCCCCTGTATAAGGGTGTGAAAAGTCAAAGATAAATCACACAAAATCTACTTTACAGGTTATAAAAGTCAATGAATTTCACATAAATGTACGATTCTAGCAGAGAAGGGTCAACAATTATGGCTTAAAGGCGGCCCACATACAAACACAAAAAAAACCCAGCACATTAATATGTCATCACAAGATATGTAAAAGGTGATCCGGATTTTTCGATAGTAAGGGAAAACAAAATCCAAGCAATGATATCTTGTTAATTATTTTATACAGCTAGAGACAGCTAGACACAGCTAGCAACAAATAGAGTGAGAGAGAGATATTGGATATTTCTTAATAACCATTAATGGAAACACTTTTTCTCTTATCAATTATTGTTTATGCTTTCATATGCTCTACATTTCTAAATATAATGCCACCCAGAAGATTTCTATATTACTTGTCCTAGAGAAAACTTACCATATAAATTAAGAGATGAGTAACAGAAACAAATTGAAATTATATAATAGACATATATAGACATTTTGATAATAAGCAAATAAAAAACTACAAATAATATCTTAACAATCATCATTTATATAAGATAGGAGAGTAGGGAGTCTGAATTCCTCCACCAATTATAATGAACGACCTAACATATCCATTTTATTAAAAAAATAATAATTAAATTCATTCAATTCACCTTACTCGTTTATGTATTTTAAAGAGAATAATTACTTGAAAATATATCTTGTTTAAATTATTATCTCTATAACCATTATATTATATTAGATTACTTAACTTCTATACAAAAATTATATAAGTTCTATTTAAATATATATATATATATATATATATATATATATTTTAAATATATCAACCGGTTATATTATATTATCTATGAAAGAGATATGGAAAGTTTTATTAAAAATACACAATTAAAATTTGTCAACAAACTAATTTTTTTCCACTTAAGCATTGAAGGAAAATATATCTTGTTTAAACTCTTATTGTCACACCCACCCCTTCTACCGAGGTAACTGCAACTGTAGTAATACCCTGAATACATTTTCCAACAGTTATCCACAGGTTCAGGGTATTACACTTATCTCGATAACCATTATATTATATTATATTATAGGTATAAATATCAAAATGGTCCCTCTATTTTGCGTTTTCCACCCTTTTAGTCCCTCTAATATAAAATCCGCACTTTTGGTCCTCGTATTTACATATTTTTGTCCTATAGCTGTAAAATCCGCTCTTTTGGTCCTCATATTTACACATTTTCATTCTTTTTGGTCCCTCTAGTTCATCAGTTGGAAGGACTAAAAGGGTAGATTCGTCAAATAGAGGGACCAAAAGGACAAAAATATGCAAATATGAGGACCAAAAAGACAGATTTTATATTAGACGGACTAAAAGGGCAGAAAATGTAAAATAAAGGGACCATTTTGATATTTTTACCTATATTATATTATCTTAACTTCTATAAAAAGAATTATAGAAGTTCTATTAAAAAAAAATGCTTTAAAAATATATATCAACGGTTATAATATATTATCTATGAAAGATATATGAAAAGTTTTATTAAAAAAATACATGATTGAAATTTGTAAACAAACTAAAATTTTCCCACTTAAGCATAGAAGGAAAATATATCTTGTTTAAATTCTTATATTTTAGACTCAATGTAGAGACTGTTAATTAGAGAATTATCTATGAAGTTTTCACAACTTCTTCCATTGTAATTACTAAGATCATGTGCAAAGTGCTAGTGAAAATTAATTTCAAAAAATTATTGTCATTGGAAGCTAATCTATTGCCAAAATGTCCTTGCAGTTCAAGCATTAATATTATTGGCCGAATAAATATCACACTGATCATGTTTCTCATCAGTATCATTTATATAAAACTATAGCTAAACAATAATCATACCCAATAGACATAATTATGGTTAGCAAGTAGGTTTTCCTTTGTTATTTTATATTTTTTTTTTATTTTTGAGCTCACATTTTGATAATTAATATAAAAAACAATTAGCAAATGATATTATTATGTTAATTTGTATCTCTGGCAGCTTAATATTATTATTTGATTATGCATGGCGAAATGACTTTTTGTTTTTTCTCATCCATGAAATTATACATGTTCTCATAATAATATAATAACACTCTCAGTCGTCTTTTTATGTTTCATATCATAGAGTTTTGGGTTGTAACATGGGCTCATCTTATTGTCACTAATTCATTCTCAAAGAGATTAATAATAATAATAATAATAATAATAATAATAATAATAATAATAATAATAATAATAATAAACCACTCGGATTTCTACGTACCAATGGTCTCCTTTGCATTGCTTCAACAAACAACTTTTCTTTTCTTTTCTTTTTTTCCTTTTTGGTGTTAGAATGTGCCCAAGTCTTAATAAACAAATGTCAAATTATTGGTGAAATTAAACATAATAGCCTATTAATATGATCCTAATTAATCATTATTGTTAGTTTCAATTGATCATCACTATTTTTTTCAAAAAAGGACATGATGAAATGAATATCAAGAATTCTATTTATTAACATTATCAAATAATAAGATCGTACATATAAAATTTACTTGATTTCAGATAGCTCAATCCGCCAAGGTGTCAGATGTGTATGGTTAATCAAATCTAAAAAGTTCTCACTTTCTTACAATGCAGTCACATACTTTTATAATTAATGAAGGATAATTATTTATTTATTTTTTTGTTACTTATATAAGTACATAAAAAGTCAAAAGAATTCAACTAATGTGAAGATATCAGCAGAGTCACAAGATTATATCAAATCTTATCTCCAGTATGTGTCAAATCTTTGCAAAGAATCACATCATCCTTGTATAAGTACATAAAAAGTCAAAACGTGGGGACTATAAACATGAATTCAATTGGGAAATACAATTAAAATCAATTTAATAAAAAACAAAGGACTGGATTTTTAAAGATAAGTCAATGATTTCTTATACAAAATAGTAATACCCTACTAACATGTCAATTAAGCATCCTATTTCAGTAAGTACAACAATCTTATCTCCACTATGTGTCATTCATCTTCATACTTTCAATCAAAACCAAGCCTAATTGCAAAATTAGGTGACACGCTTGTGCATAAGTGCATCTAATGGTCCCATAAGATGTACTTTGGTTAATATATATATATATATATATATTGAAAATGAAACTCTAAGCAAAATCCAAACAAATATCTCTTATCAATTATTGCACACAGCTTGAGATACACTCAATATCAGAATCCACACACACACACACACACACACACACACATATATTTATATATTGGCAAACTCAAATTATACCATGTCAGTCTAAAATGCAGGAAAAGTGGAGTAAATTTAGATGATTACACCTCAAAACCTTGCATTGCTAAGTTGAAACTCAAAATTTTGTAAACATGGATAGGTAGATGGATGAAGAATTCAAACTTCTTTACTTTTAGTTAGATTTGTGAACCAAATCACAGATTAGAAGCAAGATTTTTATTAGATCATGAATGGGAAGCTTCTACTGGACATTGGCAGCTGATATGAACTTAGAACAAAATCCAATATGAATCTACATGTTTAAAGAAATCTTATCTTCTACATAATGACCAAAAACCATCTCAGAAAACTTTGTATTTAATTTTCTTCATAAATCTTCCTCATAAGTACAATTTGCTTAAATTAAATGATGAACAACAACCCATATTACCTTTAAAATACTAATGAATCATCTTATGAAAAAAATCAAACATATTCATGCAAAAGATCAAACGCCCTTCAGAGACAATTTATCCATTATTAAAGGGAAAAAAATAATAGCATATCCACACACATGGCTAATTGTTGAGACGAAATATTTAAATAGAATTCCACTGAAATAAGTAGCCACACTACATAAAAGGCTATAAATGATTCAAGGAAAAATCAATTTTACAAAAGAAAGTAAGAACACAGGAGATTATGGAAATCAAACCAAGGAAAGGGAAAAAAAATGCTTACTGACCTCTATATCACCAGATATTGGCAAAATATGCCGATAACTATGCAACCATCTACGGGACCTTATATGTTGTAACCGAATTAGAGTTCCACTTTTAATAACATCATCCTGCTTGGCAGATGAATCCGAAGTCGGCTTCACAATTTGCAGAGGTTGTGTAAGGAGAAATATTAAAAGAAGGATATAACAATATTGATTTTTCAATGTTAAACATTGAAAATCACATTTAATCTCATCCTATCCTGCATTACTTCCACTTCAATGGTAACAATGCAGGATTTTAGATCATCAGTTATCAGCAAAGATTATTTAAACGTTAAATGCATAAATATTTTCCTAGTTCCAAACAATAAAAACCAGCAAAATTGCATAATCTAATAATATATATATTGGATGGAGAGAACCTTTGTTTGGCTTGCTGTCCATACTTCACGAATTAGAAACCTTGAATTAAAAATTTGGGAAAAATAGAGAAGAAGACGAAGATGAAAAGGAACAAACCTAGCTCTTCTATTATGAAACCAAACTTTCACTTGCCTTCTTAAGCTCAACTGTTAAAAAAAACACAAATTTTCACAAATCACTAACTCCTAGAATTTCTTAAATGAAAAAAGGGAATCATCACTACATTTGAAGGTGAGCTCCTCGGGGTTGACTGAGATCATTTGTTCGCTAGCGCTCATTGTTGCTCTAAAACCCTACATCAAACACCTCGATTGGTGAGAGTTGAGCAATTTATTCTGTTAAAAAAAATCACAAATATTCACAAATCACTAACTCCTAGAACTTATGCAATGAAAAAAAAAACAAACAAAGGGAAGGATCATCACCTTGAAATTGCAATAAGAGGGCTTCTCAAGCTAAACTATTAAAAAAAAACACTCACACAAATTTTCACAAACCACTAACTCCTAAAACTTCTGAAATGAAAAAAAAAAGGGAAGAATGAGATTGCAAACCCTATCCATCTGTAGTGTCATCCCTAGCGAATAGAATAACGATCCAAGAGGATTTCTGATCTAAGGAAGGAGAGAGAGAGAGAGAGAGAGAGAGAGAGAGAGAGAGAGAGAGAGAGGAGGGGAGAAGAAGAAGGTAAGGCGGTGGATGGGGTTAGGGTTTCGGCGATAGAGGGTGAGATCCAGTTATTTTGATTGTGAGATCCGGGCGTTGGTGGCTAGGTTTGGAAAAAAAGTAAAGGGAGAGAGAGTGAGAGCTCCAACTGTTGATTATGGTGGCTAAGGTTCACAAAACAAAGGGAGAGAGTCAAAAATCCAATTGGTGGCTAGGATGAACCAATTGGAGATAGCCAAATGTCCATCAAAGAGGAGTTTGAGAATGAGAGATATTTGGGAGATAGAATTAAGATGTAGCATATATGTATATATTATTAAGGGGGGCACTTGCAACTTTTCTATTGGGTTTTGCTTTGACTTTCTTTGTTGTGGGCTCCACATATTCCTAAATATTATTGCCTTATTATATAGGTATATGTGTAATCATACATTATATTGTTATATTAAGTGATAACCATCCAAGCATCTCTCCCACCTCAAGTAAGCATAGATGTACAAAATCCACATTAAGCACTGTTCCTCAAGAGACAGCTGTTAGGACCCTGGCTTGCTTCCGATCAAAACTTTGAACATGTCTAGGTTCAAAGGTCTTTAGGAGGTTTCATTGTTTCTTGATTAACGGATTGGAGTTAGCTCCTTGATCAGAGCTCCAACATGTTTAGGTTCTCCAAGGCAAAGTATCTTGCCGTGGTTCATTTGAACCGATTTTATCTTTTTTATCTTTTTTTTTTGCTTAATGTGGAAAAATTACTTCATAGGAGGTACAAGATTAGGGAGAAGATGAGATCAAGAAAGCTATTATTTTTCTTCATTTATTTTCCCTTGAATTTTGATTCAAAGTTTGATGTTTGTTTGTTTTGGTTTTGTTCACAAGGGTAATGAGATTAGAGAGAAGAAGAGCTCCAGAAAAGTACTACTTTCTTTCAATTTTTTTGGTTTATTTGTTTTATTTTTTTCATTAAATTTTGATTCAACATTTGATTTTGTTTGTTTTATTTTATTTATTTTTTTTTTTTTGACTGGCATTAGTTTGGAGAGAATAGCTCAAGTACCAATTTTCTCATTTAAATATCCTTACTTGAATTTTGATTCAAGATTTGAGTTTGTTGGTCTTTAGTTTTTGCTTTTAGATGCAGAGGAGAATAAGATTGAAAGATATGCGTGGAGAGGGATTCATAATTATTTCTTGTTTGATTAGAAATTAATTTTGTAGGATTTTTTGTTTAAATTATTGTCAATATAAAATGCAATTTTTGGTTTTTTTAATTCAATATTTTGTCAATTATTACAATGTTTCAATTCTCTCCTCTAATACAAGTTTAAAACTTTCACAATTTACAATAAAAATTTCTTCCACATCTATTGTTTTTGTTGCTTAACTAAATAACAAAATCACAACTATATAAAAATTAAAAATTTATCTTATTGATCTTCCAATGAAGCTCATTTGCTTCCAAACATAAACAAAAAATATAATAATATTATAAAACTTCATTCATGGATGTTCCTCCAACAACTCAACAACACACACAATGAAATCAAATCAAGAAAAATAAAGCATAAAAATAAAGAAAAAACAAAAATGGTTTTGTCTGATATCTCTTTTAATATTTCTTTTAATTGTTCAATTTGACATTTTCTAATTGTAGGTTACTTTCTTATCATAATAAGTAATGTATAAATATTAATATAAGGGCAACTTTAATCATTATACTATCCTAGAGTTTGATGTGTATGCCACCTCATTAACGGGTAAGTATCACTGGTGGGCACAAATGTTTCGTAAGTATAACGCTGTGGCCACATACGTTTTTTTTGTAACGATGTAGCCACGAAACTTGTCTCCGGTCACACTCATGGCCACATACGTTTCCGGCGAAGGTGCTGAGGTGGCCAATTATAGAGCCATCCACGTCGGACGCCACCTCAGCACCTTCGTCGGAAACAGCCCCCAAATATGAAATTGTGGCCATGAGTGTGACCGGAGACAAGTTTCGTTGCCACATCATTACAAAAAAAACGTATGTGGCCACAGCGTTATACTTACAAAACATTTGTGGCCACCAGTGATACTTACCCCTCATTAACCCATTAAACTATCTCTCATAATAATTATACTATAATATGGGACACATTCTCATTTTTAACATCTTTTTAACTATTTACGTTATATCTTTTATTAAAACATATTTATTTAATGAAATCTTAAATATTATTAATAAAATAATTAAATAATATTTTTAAAAAATTGTATTTCAAAATAAATATTTAAAATAATAAAAAATATATGAATAATAATAAATTATTATATTATTTTTGATCGGCATGAAAACTTTTATCAAAATTTTCGGGGTCCCTTGAAGGAATATGAAAGCCACTTGTTTCTATGTTGGCTTGTTGGCTTGTTGACTTGTTATGCTTGGATTGAAAAAACCGGGTCCCGAAACATAGGATACCATATGGGAAACTTAATTTATTTTGGACATTTGGATAAAAGGGGGGGAATTTTTGTGAGTTAGGATAATTTTGTGGATTTTGAGAATATTGAAAATTTTGCATATTTGGTGGAAGAAAGAATGTGGAAAATTTGAAAATTATTTGAAAAGCGTGAGAAGATGCAGGAGTATTTTTGTCCATAATAAAGTAGAAAATTCAAAGATGAGGAAGTGAAGAAGATTGTAGGTTTTGTTGAGAATATGAGTGTATATATAGAGATAAAAAGTTTTAAAATTAAAAAAAAATCTAGCCGTTGCATGTTGCAACAGTCACATTTGAATTTTTTTATAAAAAAATCTTTATTTAAAAAGTGGGTCTTAATACATTTGAATTTAAAAAAAAAAAAAATTAAATGGTGCAAGACCCACCAATTAAATAGAGTGGCCACCAACCTTCTCTAATGGGAGAGAGTTGGGTTGTTCAACGAGCCCTCAACTCTCTCCCATTAGAGATGCTTTAAGTTATCTATTATAGGTATCTACAAAATATAGTAACACATTATAGATATTTAATGAATTTATAATCTATTACATGATTTATGATTTGCATGGATGTAAGTGGATAAAAGATATTTATTTGTCTCACTTGGAACAAGTGTTTATGTAAATAATATTTTTTATTTTTTCCCATGGTGAAAAAGTCAATGGTGAAAAAAATCATTATAAATAATTAATGCTCATAAAGTTGCATTGTTTATCAAACTTTCCATCAACACCATAATGTTATAATATAGTTTGTTCTCTTTATTTAGAATCAAAATTTAAATGCAAAACTCACTTAAAACATATACAATAATTAAATTACAAATTATATTTTTTATATAAAAATTTAAAACATCACATATATAGAAGTGATGATTTTTTTTTTAAAAAAAAACACTTATTTATTCTCTTAGACCCTTATCAAACCCAATATGTAAATCTCAAACCATATTACAAATTCATTCAAGAAATTCTAAGTAATTCTCAATATATTTATGTTTTTAGCTTCATGTGTATATCTTAATATTTAAATGTAATAAAAAGCATAAGGGTAAAGGAGGTTCCTTGGTGGTCTAGAGCCTAACACATGCCAAGCAATCCCCTACTCCTCCCTAACACAATTAACATTTATATATATGTATATTCTCAAGGACTAAAACATAAATATAAATAGGGATTCACTGAAATAAGAAGTAAGTTTAGTTTTTTTAAAAAAGAAATTTTGCGTTAGCAATGAGTTAATTAATTCTAAAAAATATTTTTTAATTTAGAATATTTTTCTTACATAAAGAATATTTGTTATTATGTATGAATCTTACTATATTATATGCTTCCAGCATATATCATATTTAATCCCTCCTCTTTATGTAAAAACTTTATATATGTGTATATTTTAAGATACTAATCTTGCTATATAATATTGTTATTAAACTCTATCAAAATTTAGTGACTCTAATTTATGTAAAAAGCATCTATTTATTATGTTTACATAAACCTGCAACATGTGAAGACAACACAACAACACAGTTTCAAAAGCAAAATTAACATAATAAAGTAAAGTTACCTTAATCATATTGTTGCATGTGTGAGAATATTTTTTCATTGCTTGGCTTGTGAAACATTGAGAAAAACCAGGATTCTGTACTCTTTCGAATATTATTGGATAATTTAATGATTTACTTTGTTGCAAATAATGCAATATCAAAGGAAAACAAAATAGGCTAAAGGTTACTCGAAGAAGTGAATATGAACTTTCATTATGTTGGATGGATTTAAAAATTCTCTAATTAAGATGAAAATTTGATTAGGAATTAAATCACTATACCGTTCTAGTTACCTTTGAAAAGATGTAAATGTCAGAATTTTATAAAGCGCAGTTATCAACATGAGTATTAAATGCACTTGGAAGAGAATTTGAATTCACCTGAGAAGAAAAATTAAAGTCCAATATATTAAAAATAAATTTATGCAATACCATAATAAATATAAATATTGAATAGCATGGTATGACCACATTTTCTTGTGTGTAAAGTTCAACTTATGTGTCATTTTTGAGTTAGTGAGTTTCTCTTTGTTTCAGCTTTCTGCAAGAAATAACGTTAATTTTTGGCCAAAAATAATTACAAAATTAAGAAAAAATTGATAGAAAATGTAAGTACCATTTTCTTATTTCTAATGATTTTTTTCTTTTCAACTTTTGACTTTTTTTCTCTTTGATGGTGGTCGACCTATGCTCCGCACCTTAAATGAGTAAGAAACTTTGTGGTGGTTGTCATTTGCTATTGTTCATTATTTTCTTTCAACAACATTGGCGGTAGAACTTCATTGAAATGGCTCCCGCAAGAATTTGCATTATCCATCAACTTCAATTAACTCATTACACATTTGATCAAAGAAAATGTATTTCTCCATAGATTCTGCACGAATTTCTCTAGCTTTACAAACATGAGAACATAATTTATTGTATCGCACTTTCTCCTCACTAGTTTGTTGAAACTAGAACTAAGCAATTTCAACAAGAAAATTTAGGCTTTTATAGGGATTATTTCCATCAAGTTCCATCATGCTTAACATGCAAATTTTAAACTACTTCAGAACTAAACATCATATCAGCCTTTGGAACAACTTTTTCAAATAATTTTAGTTGTCCCAATTTTTCTTTATCTAGTATTTCTAAACTAGAAGATCCAACTTCTGTCTCATCCTTGATCTGTTCAGAAAACCCAATTTCCAATTCTTCCATATTGTTCTTCCTTAGATCTATATCGGTGGACAAATAATAATTACAATAAATTAATAAATTATATTGTACAATATTATTGAAAAGGCTTCAAATTTAATTAAGTCTTAAAATAAGTATATGCCATCCTCTTGGGTTACTACAAAATAACTTGAAATTCCATATTTTTTATTTTTTTAACATTTCAACATAAGCAAAATAAGATCAAACCATTGAAAATCTAAGTCAAACACAATAACTTTAGAAGATTAAAAATGGTGCATTACTAATAGTTTCCACTAAAATCTAATTTAATTTGAAGAGAGCTCTCACACACATAAACACACAAAAGAGAGAGAGAGAGCTCTAATCTACACAAACACACATAGTGATAAGGAGAGAGCTCACACATACAAACACAAATAGTGGCAAGAGAGAAAAACAATGTGTTACCAATGCTACACCACTGTGATGGGTGTAGTGTGTGGATGTCGGAAAACATTTGTGAGTAGTGTGCAAACATTAATAATTTACACACACACAAAAAAAATAATATATATATATATATATATATATATATATATATATATAATAATGGGTAGCGGGTAAATAGACAAAGAGAAGGGGAAGGGGGAATTAGGGCACCAATTCATTTTTAATTTGTTTTTTTTTTAAAAAAAAAAATTTGTTGGGTAGAAGAGATAAACAGAGAGGGGCACATTATTTATGTAAACATTTCATATAATGAAGTTCGCCCAAAATAACATTACTCTTATCACATACCTAAAGAATAACTCATAACAATATGGTCATAAAACATAACTTTTATATCACTATTATTACTAAGTTCTAATTAGAGTTTTATCAACTAATTAAAATTACTGCACCATTATCATTCCCCAAAGATGCAAATGACATCAAACACTACAAATATTATGAATAAATACATATTATCATTGAAAAGAGAAAAATAAAGATCCTTCTCACAATGGTTATTTGGATTTATACAAAAATCATCATTAATCATAGTCACCGAATCTCAAAGTGCAAGCAATGGGCCAGATTTGAACCCAGGCCCAGTTAGACGTGTTGGGCCGCCGGAAGCCCAAAGAGCCCATCTATGAAGAGAGGAGAAAGAGCAAGCCCTAGAAAATCCGCAGTCATCGGCTTCGTTCACGAAATCTCAGAGAAAGAACTCCAACGCCGGAGCACCGGAGACGATGAGCGGAGTGAAGAAGGTCGGCGAGGTGGCGGCGAAGGCCGGGAAGGCCATTGATTGGGATGGCATGGCCAAGATGCTCGTCTCCAATGAGGCTCGCAAGGAGTTCAGCAATCTCCGCCGTGCTTTCGATGAGGTCAACCACGCCCTCCAGACTAAGTTCAGCCAGGTATATGGTCAATAGATCTAAGGGTTTCTCTTTGGTTTTGATTGAATTTGGTTTGTTTTTCTCTTGTTGATTGGTGGATTGATGATTGATTTGTATTGTTGATGCATTTCTATTGAAGAAAACCAATTAGGATAGTTCAGTGGCATTGATTGATGGATATAATGTTTGTGACCCAATGAAATCTATATCAAGAGGCAAAATTTTTATTTTTATTTTGCACTCATAGTGAATCTGTATCAAAATCTAAATTTTTAGTCTATTTTTCTTGGGTGATTCATCATTTTGTAGCTGATATAGTGAGAAAAACCTATATATATATATATATATATATATTTTTTTTCTTTTTTCTTTTGATGTTCCTTTTCTTTGTTCAGAGATGGTTTGATGTGTATGATTTGATGGACATATCTTAAAGACCGTAGTACTTCAACAGTGATGAATAAAATTAGAAATCTCTTTTTGTGACAATGGAAATCTTGATTGGATAATATTGATAAACTTTACACTGGATTTATTGAATTGGAGATTTGTTATAAAAGGTCACTTTAGCTATCTATAGTTATGAGTTTGTTGCTTCCCTTTGGCAGTTGTATTAGTGAAATTGATGAGGTAGTCTTGTTAATAGAAGGTGCTTAGTGCAATGGAGTGTTATTCAAGGCATGTACCATGTTAGTGTATATTGATAGACTCTTAATGTTGCAATTAGGTAGAACTTAATTTGACAAAGCGTATGACATGGTTGCATCATATCATGGTATGCCAGTGCTTCACATATTATTGGACTTGACTTGCCTCTTGTATGAGGTGGTTCCTCTTCTAAATGTACACCATGTCAACCTTTTAAACAAGAAATATATGTCTAACTATGCTGAAGTTGCGTTGTAAAGGATGCTAGCATTTAGAGCGTGTATGGAATAATTTTCTTGAAGTGTAATGACTCCAAAATTTTATGTCAGGATGCCCATGTGAATTGTCTTTTCACTCTGTCTAATTGAATGTGATTCATGTAGGCTCAAGTGGTGATCAATTACAAATTTTTACAATATCAGTCTATATCTAATGGATTGATTCAAGACTGGATATTGAGTATATTTTTAGTGTTCCATGCCAGTTTTGGCTTTTCAATATCATATCATTCTACTTTGTTAATATAGCAAGAAAGCTTCAGTTCTTTTAAAAGTCTGGCATACTTTTGGCAATGTATACTCCTTACAAATTTACAATGCCTTGTACTGGCATTTCTGTACCACATAGCTCCATGATTTCACTTACCATGGCTCTTTTACAAAATTGTGTTAACCATCTTGTTGAGGTGCAAGGCCCCTTAGGCTCCAGCCTAAATGCCTCGTTGCCTCGAAGACATGTGACATTAAAGAGTCGCCCTAAAGTGCGTGGCTCAAGGCAATTTGAGGCTTGCTTTAGTAAAGTGCAGCCTTTTTTTGTTTTTATTTTTTCTGTTTTTAAAAGCTGGACAAATTTAAGCCATTATATGACTCAAATTAAATCTCAAGTCTCAACCATTAAAAACAAAAATGTTTTTATTTTTTTAGTTTAGAGCTAGATAAATATGAGCCATGGAGATGACGAGTCTGAATTTGAAAAAGAAGAATATTATGATGAAAGGTGGAATATGAGAATGAATGGGAAAATAGTGATGAAGAAAATGGTGAAACTATTGAACTTGATAGCAACTAGGATTTCTGAATAGTATTTCTTGGTAGTAGCAAAGTAGTGGTATTTGGTGATTTTCTTGCTATGTGAGACTTGTGAGTTATATGCTATTTCGCTCTATGCACGTTTTATCCAAATTTGAACTTTAAAATTTTTTTTTTTTATTTTATGAAATTCTAGTATGCATTATGAATTTTATAAATTTTTAAGTTCTTTTAAATATTTTTGTGCCTTGTTTTGGAAAGTCGCGCACCCGAGCTTTGTGTCTAGGTGATTTGAACCTCTAGTGCCTTAATGCGCCTTGCGGACAGTGCACATGTCTTTAAGGGGCCGTTTGGTTCGTGATTATATAAAAACATTGCCGGGAATCATGCGGTAATCTGAACACATTACCATGTTTGGTTATTGTAGCACTAGTAATGTTAATGGTAATGTGAGAAACCTCCTCTATGAGCCTCAATTTATGCTTAAACTGATGTCAGTGGTGGTGCTATTTAGTGGGAAGGCTGCTATGAATTCTCTGGCTGTAACTTGTGTAGACAACTTAATAATTGGATTATTTGCACTGTTCATTGCTCTGCTATCTGCACCCTTGTTATTATTTAATCATTATCAGTTGACTGATGGTCTTTGCATTATTTGTTTTAACTATGTAGGAGCCTGAACCCATTAACTGGGAATATTATAGAAAAGGAATTGGCTCAAAACTGGTGGATATGTACAAGGAAGCTTATGAGAGTATGTGCTGGTTCTCACTTATACATTTATTGGGTCAACTCATGATTTCCTCTCAGAGTATAGCTTGTTTTTCTTAGGTTTTTTTTAAAAATGAAATAGTGCAGTATTCTGGGGAAGCATGGTATTCTGTAAGGAAAATTTTATTTGCATTTCGCTTGTTGTTTTTATATTATATTTTTTTTTCATGGTTTTTTCTCATCTAAATTTTGTTATTGTAGAGAACTATATCATGCATGTGATATAAAACAGACACTAACTTTGTTTTTGGCATTAATACAAAATTGGAGTCGGTGTTTATTCTATATGTTTTTCTTCCTTTGTAGAAATCCATATTAGACTTCCTTTTTGGACACCTGCACAAAGTGTATGTTCCTGCTTGTTTTTCTTGCTTTGTTCAAGTGCTTTATTTTTTGTTATTGACCTGTATCTTACATTATATACGCTAAAAATATATTACACACAAGTCATTTGTAGCAATCAAAGTATCGAGTCCTTCGTAGTGGAATTGAAGTTGCTGGCTTATTTTCCCCATGAGACTCTTGACAGGTGTTTTCTAAATCACGCTAGTTATAGAGTGACAGTGTCAAGCGTAGTTTCTTTCCCATAAGTTTCTCACAAGATCTGAGACACTAAAGTAGAAAAATCTTGTGATTAAGGATAGACAACTTTCCCTGTTTAGCGACTTTAATTACCTTGCAACTTTAGAAGTAGGTACCCAAGTTTTTGAGCTTATGCCACTTTTTCCACACCAAAGCTGTTTTGTGTATGTAAAAGGGAGGACATTCAAGTTTTCTATGTTAGTTGTATATTGATATTGTACCACATTTTTGCAGGCATTGAAATCCCAAAGTATGTGGACACTGTTACACCTGAATATAAGCCCAAGATTGATGCTCTGGTGAGATGACTCTACCTATCATAAGTTTCAGTTTCTATGTGTCTCGGAGATTGGCGCAAGTAATATTATCCCTGCAACTGATCTAGCATTCTTGTATTGCAGTTAGTAGAGCTAAAAGAAGCTGAACAAAAATCTTTGAAAGAATCAGAGAGACTCGAGAAGGAAATTGCTGAAGTTCAGGAAATGAAGGTAAGAGAGATATATTCTCTACCATGTAACTTTTGTCAGCATGTTAATCTAACATAATTTATCATCGATTACAGAAAAAGATCAGCACCATGACTGCTGAAGAATATTTTCAGAAACACCCTGAGCTCAAAAAGAAATTTGACGATGAGATCCGTAACGACTACTGGGGATATTAAGTCATTGGATAGATTGATCAGTTTTTATTTTTTGTCCATCAAGTTCAAGTGAAATAATGGTGGGGATTACCCCTTGTACTCTGGTGATACTGCATTTTGGCTGTTTTTAATGTTGTTTGTTGTTAATACAATGTAGCATTTTCCTTATCTTGTGATCATTTCTGTTCTTTTAGACTTTTTAGACGTGAAGGCCACCATTTTTCCATGTTATCTGGGGATTATTGCTATTTTGTGGCTATCTCAAGTATATCAAATCTAAAGCTCTGGTTCAAATACATAAGATTTCAGTAAAGTGTTTGGGGATATATTTTTTTAAACATATTCACTGTGTCAAATTAGATTTCTTCTCTATTGAATTTGTGTGGGTTTTTTTTTGTGTTTTATCTTTTGATAATAGTTTAGTTAGTCTGTATCCCTAATACTATCTTGGATTTAGGTAGGATATTGGATTAGTCAAAACAAGCATGTTTGGTTAACTTTGACCTACAAAGTATAAGCACTTTTGTATCTATATTGGATTTTTCGAATTACTTTGGGAAAAAGTGGGGAAAAAAAGAGAGGTTATAGGGGGACAAAACCACTGTTTCTCTTATAAAAGATTTTTGGCCTTGTGAATAGTATTGATGAACATGGTATGAATTATACAAAAACACTGCCGTGGAAAGAATATAAATTTATTTTTTCCCTTGCACTCTTGTGTTATACGATTGGGCTATCAAATGATTGATTTTGTCAAAATATTTTAGTTACTGTAATTTAATCCAGCATTACTGCAATTTTTTTTTTTGTTGCCATTCTAAGATTTTTCTCTCTTCTTCATCATCTTCTTTGCTTGAGCAATCATACAAAAACTTCTCAACTTTGATTATTTTAATCAAAATATCCTTGACAAAGATATATTATTACATCTTTGTATATCTGTATGACACAATAACTTTTTTTATCCTTAATTTAAGGTTTTTTTTCACATTTTCTCCCATTGGTCAGCTATCCTCTTCTATTATTATTATTATTATTATTATTATTATGAAAAACTTATGTCCGGTTCGGTTTTCAATCAAGACAAACGTAACATGTCCAAACCCGGTTTATTTTAAACTAGGTTGTCCGGATGTCCAAATTTGTCTGATTCCTATAAACTACTTTTAAGTTCACTCAAATATTAAATTATACAAAAATAATTTAATTCACATTAAATGCAAACAAAAAAAGCAACGTCAACAATCCAAAACTTAACTTAAATCATACAAAAAATATAAGTCTTAATAGGAAAAACAATATATGTTTGAAGTTTTGGAAAATTGGGCTTAAAATATATGGGCCTAAGATTATGGGCTTTTAAAATTTTATGGGGTAAAAAGGCCTAGTTGTCCGAATTTTCATAGCCGGACTTGGCCCCGCATTTGTAAAACTTATGTCCAAACCCTTTTTATTCCACGTCGGATAGAACTACTAAGTAACTAGAAAACTACATACAACTCAAACAACCTCAAAATAGAAAGCCAAAACAAAATCTAAAACCAAACTAATGGCCTCTAGGCCTATTGGTACAGGGATATGTTGAGGTATAAACTCTACTCTTATGCATATCCCTGTTTTTCCTTAAATGGGGGCACTTTGTCACTTATTTGTCAAAACACACACACACAGACATATGGGGCCCATCATTTGAGAATGTTCGTAGATTTAAAATTTATGAACGTTAGTGATCAATCGTTAGATCTCAATCCACCATGCATCACTATTCATATAAGTAGTAACACTGTGCTTATCATTGGTGATATAAATAGTAATACTGTGCTAATCAATAGTAGCACATTGAAAAGTATGATGCACAGTATTTGTTCGATCGTGATAAACGGTAGGATAGTGAAAAAATGGGATATGCAGTCTACAACAAAAAAGAGAATTTGTGACATTTGTTATGTGTCATAAAATAACCAAAAACCATTACAATAGCTCTATACAGATTTTTGTAACAAATGTTGATTATATGTTGTAATTACCATAGTCAGTGTACTTTGTTGTGACATTTTCAAAAAACGTCGATACCTATATATTCCGACATTTATTGTGATGTTTCCCAACATTTGTAAACATAATCAATATGGATTTTATTTTAACATTCGTATATGGCCTGAGTAACACTTTTTTTATTTTGTGCAACATTTGCAGATGTCGCCATAAGTTTTTATCACATTAATTTTAAAATATTAAAACATTTGTAATTGTTGTTGTAGAGATTATATAGTAACATTTGTTAAAGGTCTCTTAAATTACTTATATTGACCTTGTGTAATTATTGGTTTAATAAAATAGCAATTGTGAATCCCAATTTAAGTCAATATTTGTAAATGTTGGTAAAAGTTATTCATCATATCTAATTTTAAATTAAATTTTATTTATAAATGTTTGTACCAGAATTATTTAGTTATATTTGTTAAGTGCCTCTTAAAACTCTTATATCGACATTTCATTATTGTCGTTTTAACCATATAGTATTTGTGAATAACAACGAAATGCAACATTAGCAAGTGTTGAAAAATATTATATAATTTTTCACAATACTAATTTAAATATTACTTATATACAATTTAATATTTAAATATGAGATAAAATTTAAATTCTATAAAATTAATTTATATAATATAATAAAATAGTAATTTAAATTATTCATCAAAAATTTTAAAAAATACTATCTAGCACTAAAACACTAATTAAAACAATGCTAACATGATCTACAAATTTCAAAGAAATAGCTTCCAAGCATTATAATAAAACTAATGCTTCAATTCTTTGAATTGTCTTTAAATTTATCATAGTGGTTTTTTATTTGCAAAATAAAATATACAAATACATTAGTGGATAATTTAAAAAAAAATTGATAAATAAATAATAAAATTTAAAAATTTGAAAATGTAATCACTAATGAAAATAATATTAACATGATATACAAATCTCAAAGAAATAGCTTTCAAATATTATAATAAAGCTAATGCTTCAAACCTTAGAATTGTCTTCAAATTTATCATGGTGGCCTCTTATTTGCAAGATAAGATATACAAATACATTAGTGGATATCGAAATCAATTTTTAAAAAAGTGATTAATAAATAATAAAATTTAAAATTTTAGAATTTTAAAAATGTAATTAGACAATATTATAAAAATCATATCAGGATCATTATCGCTATAATGAAATTGAGAAATAGTTAATTGAGAACAAGGAATACTTCTAGTATTTTCAACCTACAATAATTTTTATATTTAACCAAAATCAATATAATATAACAATAAAATTAAATTAAATATCTACATATATGATATATTAAAATCAATAATATACTAATTCGAAATATAAAAAAAAAACTATGGGGAGGATATATAATTTGCATAAAAAAGAATACAAATAAACTTCTTTTTATTTAAATGGAGAATACATGATTTGTACTATAATAAGAACCCTTAAAAAAAATTAACTTAGAAAAAAAAAGATAAAACATTAAACTTCAACAAACCTCTCACCTATGTGTGGGTCATAACTATAATGATAACCCTATAAAAATAAAAATTATATAAGGGGAAAATTGCAAAACTTCACCAAAGCTATGAGTGTCTCATAGCAAGTACCTTATAAAAAAAATTAAAAAACAGAGCTAATTCTAAAACTTCAACAAAACTAGGCTAAATAAAAAACCTAAAATATAATCTCAAGGGTTAAAACCTTAGATCTATGTCATGACCACCGCTAGGGGTGAGCAAAAAAATCCGGATCCGATGATCCGATCCGATATCCGGTTTTTTTACCCAAATTTTTTGGGTACCTGATCCGAAAAAAAGGGTCGGGTACCCGGTCCGAATTTTTAAGATGAAAACCGGATCGGATGCGGGTCGGGAGAAATTAAAAACCGGGTATCCGAATCCGATCCTGTTTTTAATATATTCATTTTGATATATATAATTATATATAGATAGATAATTAGATATATAATAAATTTAAATTTTATATGGTTTAAAAAGTAAAAAAGAAAAAAAAAAAAATCCAAATCCCTCATTTAAACCTTTAAGATAAATTTTTTTTTCTTTTTTACGTTTTAGACCATATAAGATTTAAATTTAGTATATATATTAATAAATTTAAAATTTTACAAGGGCGTAAGTAGAAAAAAAATTAAATTCTCTCGTTTAAATACTTAAAAAGTTACTGATATAGTTATATTATATATATACATATTAATAAATTTAAACTTTTCTAGAGTTAAAAGTAAAAGGAAAAAAAATTCCAAATCTTTATGTCTAATATTGGTGAAACTCTTTATTAATTTTTTGACTTTTTTTTGTGGGGAGAATAATGTAAGGTTTTAATCTTCTTTATAAGTTACAAGTTTCTCATATTTGTTTTTTTTTTTTTATGAATGTTGATGTTGTTATATAAAAAAAATCTATGGAGTAGATGAAAATTAAATTTGGATCCGGATATCCGATATCCGATATCTGATCCGGTTTAAACCGGGTACCCGATTTTAAGTACCCGGTTTAAATCGGGTCGGATACGGGTCAAGCTTTTGCCGATCCGAAAAATTGGGTACCCGATCCAGTTTTAAAAACCGGGTCGGGTACCCGGTTTTGCTCACCCCTAACCACCGCGTGATATAATGACTTCCCCATTATCACATTTGCAAGGAGAAAAGCCAAAACACATTTTAATTTTCAACAAAAAGGGGTTACTTTTGAGATCTCATTCCAATTAAATTCAATCTTATTTTTTCTTTATAAAAAAAAAATATTCTCAAACCTTAGGATTAGATTAATTAAAATTCTCATACTTTTTTTATAACAAAAAACTAATTTAAAAATTAATCATCTATCAATCATCCACCAAAATAAACAACAAATTAAATATTTAAATAATATTACAAGAAAAACAATGCAAAAAATATGGAATAAAAAAAAATTGAGATACTTATTTTTTTCCTAACAAGAACTTTACTTTAGGCCTTTTACATTATTAGGGTTTTTTCTTGTTTTATTTATCTTGTATATATAAGCCGAGTAGGTTTTGGCGCTTATAAAAAGAAATTACCTCCTAATTTTTGGCACTCTTAAAATTCAAAATATTGCCGCTTTTAATTTTCCTTAAATATTATTTTTTTATTTCAAATTATCTTTCATATTTTTTGAATATATATATATATATATATATATATATATATATATATATATATATATATATATATATATATATATATATATATATATATATATATATCTCCCAACTTAAAAAAACGTTTTCAAATATGTCATAACAAATTGATGCAATAAAAGTCATATTGAATTATGAAATTTGTTACATAGTTGTAATAAGCATCCAAAATTTCTTTCAATGCCCCTAAAATTTTCAAAAATATTACAAAACAAAAACCTATTGTAACTATAAGTAAAAACATCATTATAAACGTAGGAATAAATAAAAGTATACCAACATTTATTACAATTGTCGCTTAAAAGTCAATTTAAAGGTTAGCACCAATACTTACAAAAAAAATGTTGTTCCAAAAATGTCACAATAAACCTTTTTTGTTATAGTGTTTAAACCGTTCGATCGTGATTGCCACCAATGTAGGTCCATCCTTTGTTTGAAAAAAAAAAAAAAGAGAAATTCTTCCACGAGCATGTAATATGTCAAAAAGTTGATTCCAATCTATTAAGATTAGCCCAAGCTTTTTGAATATTGCCAATCCCATGAGCAAATCTCCAACAGAGTACAACACTCTTATGACTTAAAGTCTGCCACAAGCCACCACAATCAATGAAAGTACGATTGTGTAATCCTCTTGAGGGATGCCCATGAATAGGGATGCAAACAAGTTGAGCCGAGTGGAGCTTGGCCATGCTCAAACTTAGTTCGCCACTATTTTAATCGAGCTAACCAAGCTTGAGTTGAGTTCGAGCTTATTTCAACCAAACTCGAGCCGAGCTCGAGCCTATATTGAATTTCATGAAATTATGAGATTTAGAACATGCTCATTAGCTCAATAAAGCTCTGTCATTTTTCCAAAAATAATACATTATTATTATTTTTAAAAATATATTATTTAAAAAATAATATTAAACCTTTTTATAGTATAAATTATACATTAATCTTTATGGCGTGTAATATTTTGGTAACAAATTATTATTAATGATTCCACAAACAATCATTTAATATTACTATAAAAGATATTATAAATGCTTTATATAAATGAGTTCATTAATGATACTATAAATGATTATAATAATAATTCTTAGACATTTTCTTATAAATGAGCTTGTTAATGATAATATAAATGAGTCTCTTAAAGATTCTTGTAAACGAGTTTTTAAGTATACTATAAATGAGTTGTTCACAGGCTTTAACAAGCCAGGCTTAGTGGTGTTTAAGGTTTACCTTATGAGTTTAGAAATCACACTCGAGAATCACTCATTTAACTTAATAAGCTAACAAAGCTGAGCTGGTAATGAGCTAAGTTTTCAAGTTTTAACAAGAGCATTAGTTAATTTATAACCTTACTTAAGAAAAATGCATATTTAGTAGGCTCATTGTTAGGTTTGTTTAACATACTCATTAGTAGACTCGTGAGCAAGCTCGTTAAAAAAGCTAGTAAGCAATTTCGTTTAGTAGACTTGTTTGTAGGCTTCCGAGTCTTAACGAGCCGAGCAGTATGTGGTTCGAGCATGGCTCCTTTACTTAATGAATGAGTTTTATTTCGAATCGAGCTTCGAGTAGCTCGTACACAACTTGGTTTGTTTGCAATCCTACCTGGAGGGCCTAACAAATCCTGTTTCATCGAATGTGCCACTTCTTTAATTGCCATAATATTGTCTATAAACAAGTGTCTAGAAATCGAACCACATTGTTCTCTGCTAATAAACCTTGGAAGAACATCCCAAGTTTATTAGTAAGAATCTTGGTTATCATTTTATGCTCTATAGTACACATTGTAAAGAGGAATCAATTAGAAGTGGATTATCATGGTTAGGAACAATGATTTAAAAACCGGACCGGACCGGCCGGTTGAACCGGTTGAACCGGGAACCGGCCGATAAACCGGTCCGATTACTCACATAAAATAGTAAAGAGCCGGGTCGGCGGTTCAACCGGGTTGAACCGGTTGAACCGGACCGCCAATTTATTAATTTAAATTATTTAATTAGTTTATTTATTTTTATAATTAAAAAAACTTAAATAAAGTTAATAAACTCATTAACTCGGTCCAAATTTCAAAAAGGCAAAAAAAGTCAAAAACAAAAATACTTGAAACAAAATACTTGAAGATATTAATATATTATGATTTATTATCATTAATTTATTATAATTAACTTATAATTTTACGCTAATCAACAATTAAATCATTAAAATTAAAGTATTAAAGTATTAAACCAAACATTTCAATGGTTTGGTTTTTATTTTTTAATCATTATTGTTGTATACTTGTATACTTATATTTTATTTAATTCTTTATTTTTAATATTTGTTGTATAGTTGTATCCTTGTATATTTGTATTTTAAAAATTTTAATTTTTATATAAAGTTAAGACTTTGTGACCTTATAAAGGTAATTTAAATTTTGCAATATGTAATTTTTGTATCTTTTATTATTATTTTTTCTTTATTTTTGAAGTTATTTTTACTTATTTATTATTATTATTTTAATTTTTAAATATTTATTTATTTGAAAAAATTAAATCCGGTTGAACAATTTTAATAACGTCAAGAGTTATTAATCAAGAGTTATTCACTAATATGAATGGGCATTTTTGTTGATTTTTTTGAATTTTTTTTTATAATTTTATGATTTTTTGACATTTCTTATTTTAACAAAAATTTAAAAAAATAAAAAATGTTGGACCGGCCGGTCGAACCGGTTGAACCGGTTGAACCGCGAACCGGTTGGCCAACCGGTTCACCAACCGGTCCGGTTTTTAAATCCTTGGTTAGGAATCAAAGTCACATACATATGTCCCTGAAAATTGGGCATAGAAGAAGTAAGATAAAAATAATTTATAGTTTAAAAAACTGTTCATCATTATCATTTAAAAAAAAAAAGAACTCATCATTGAGTCCATTAGCTCCAGGACTCTTCCCAGAGGCAAAAGAACACAATTTCTTATATACTTCAGATTTAGTAACGAGGCAAGTGAGGCATACACTATGCAGGAAATGAAGTTTAAATCCGATTTTAAAGTAAGCAAGGTCTTAGAAAAAAAGAAGGCAGTTGAGGTAGTAGTCCAAAAATTTGAATTTGAATAGAATTAAGAAAGCAATATTTGACCCTCTCCCATATGTGAAAAACAAAATTCCTTAAGCATTGATAATATGAGCGATAAAACTTGTGTTTGTGAATATGGGTTCACAGCCTAATGGCATTGTCCCATTATAAAAGGTGAGTGTGAGACGTTCAAGTGTTTTCAGTTCGGGTCTTATCTAATACAATGATGGTAACAGATCCCCTGTGTAGATTCAGGCTTACGACCTACACCTCCCGTTATGGATGAGAGCACGTGAGCTAGACTCTCAGTTCCTATCCTTATGCACGATTGTTTGACTAACCATGTTTGTCGCACTTAAAAATAAAAAAAAAAAGGAAAAAAGGGTGCGCATCAAGGAATTTCACCAAAGTTCTCTTCTTTTAGTAATTGCAAATGATATTGCCATTAATGAAGTCATATCCTTGATGTTGATGGACAGTCTTTTAAGCATGAAAAGAAAAATTTTCACTCAAAATATTCAAAATACAAATCTCGTATAAGGTGACAAATTGCTATGAAAACACTTCTAACAATGTTGCATGAACTATTATCAACCAAATAGATCAAACCTCGCCAATTGTTGGAACCAAACTACCCTTTAGGATCATTTATCAGAGATAATTTTTGGAACCAAACTAGTTGAGCATGTCTAGTTCAAACACTCAAATTAACTTCCGTGAACCAAACACCCTATAAAGACAAACAAACAGAGCATTGCTAGCTTCAGTACCCATATAAATTTCCGCGAACCAAACACCCCATAAAGATCAAACATTGATGATTGCTAGAAGTGAACAAGAAGAGCATTGCTAGCTTCAGTACCCAAATAAATTTCCGCAAATTAAACACTCCTCAAAGATCAAACATGGATGATCAAACATCGATGATTACCAGAAGCAAACAATTCTAGCATTGCTAGCTTCCTTATCTAAATAAACTTAGCATTACTAGCTTCCATACCTAAATAAACTTCCATATACCAAACACCTCTTAAAGATCAAGCATCGGCAATTGCTGGAACCAAACCGGAGGAGCATTACTAGTTTCAATGCTCAATTTATTGATATCTGCTTTTTTCTTTTCCATATTAAAAACGCCGAAAGTATATACTTTAGAACAAGGGTAAGAATCCCAATAATGATCCACAAAATATATGCAATTCCCACTAATTACACTAGAATCACCATCAACCAAGTGAGAAGTTCCATGGTTTTGTCCCAAGAACAATGAATGATCTCCCAAGTGCTCCACCTCCACCCAATCATCAATCTTTTGATCCAACTTGAAGACATGAAACATATAAATGTGCATGGGTTTCACTGCTAAAAGCAAATCACCACATGACTCAACAAAGTACACTTTCTCAACTCTGTCCTGAATCATTAAGAACCATTCTTTCTTTTCTTGGCCAAATCTGAAAACATTGATTGCAGAAGTAAAAAATCCATGTTCACAAACAGTGTAAATCTCTCCATTGTAGTATGTAACATCAAAATAGTAATCATGATCAATAACCACCATGCTATCAGTTATATGATTCCATGTGTTTTCTCCAACTCTGCATAAACTCAATCTTCCTATATTGCCGAAAAGGCCAAGAATGATACAATCTTCAGATGAACTTGGACTGCTTGGACTTGAGCTCAGAACAGCTTTTTTCAGAAACGAAACGGCACCGGCCGGATGAGAAAGATCAGTGTACACTGACTGAAATGGATGTGTAGGCAGCTGAACTTGAGACCTAGTTAAGGGGTTAAGTAAATGTATGTCGAGGTTTTCGTCTACTGTTATTAGCCAACCTTGCGACGAAGAACAGCAGTATCGGTTGCTCAGCTCGGGAAGGTGCAAACTGAGCATTTCGCGGTCCCGAATATTGAAGAAGTTGCAAGTGTTTGTTGTTTGATCAAATGGGAGCATGAGTAGTGGGAGTTGAAGCTCAGGGTGATCTTTCTGGTACCAAGCTTGCATTGCATTGAAGTGCCAAGATTTACATACTAGAGATAAAGCATGGTAATCAGAGAGGAGGAATAGTTTATTTAAAATAAGAAGTAAGATATCTCCTGAAAGTTCAGACCAATCAACAGCCATTTGAGCAATTTCCATTGATTTTTTTTCTTCTTCTTCTTCTTCTTCCTTTTTTTCAATCTGCAGGACAGCATGGTTATTACAAGTCAATGCAATTGATCGAAATCGAATTTAGTTGAAATTTTTAGCCTTCTCATCTGAAAAATGACAATAGATGAGTTAGCACTCTCTTATTGCAAATATGATCAAGATTTTAAGATTTCATGTGTATACATAAAAGAGAGAATGAGGCTTTTTACTTTGTACCTTTTGTATGTTTTTCTAATGGAGTATATGACAAATACAAACTCATGCTTATTTATAGATTTTAACTTCATTTTAAATAGTATATAGTTTAAGTATAATTATCCACTCTGAGTTTGAGTATAGTTATTTAGTTTGAATTTGAGTAACATTCTCTGACGAAATCACTTGTCACTTGGTTAAATAACCCAAATCTCTGCCACTAAGACAAACCAAACCATTGTTTGTAAAACAAAAAACTTTAGTGATATGAATAGGAAAAATACAATTTTCAAACTCAAATATATTCATAGCCCATTTATAATTTCTACCCAAATTAATTTTCAAACTTATCCTATCTTAAACTCATTCAAATTAGCTAAACTTATCCAGTTTAATATTTAAATTAAAGTATTAATAGTATGTGTTTAAAAGATCAATAATGACTTATTTCAAATAATCTTAACTATAACGTTGGTTAATCTTAATAAATTAATCTTCCTTTTTTTTAAAAAAAATAATTAAACAAATTTTTTTACCAAACCAAAAAATTTATATTGTTAATATAAAAATCACATCATCTAATGTATTTGTATAATTCAAATCATCAAACTAAATTAATATTAACTTTTAAAATTGTAATGATTATAAAATAATATTATTGACATGTCACCTCATGGTGTTTAGAAACTAATATATATTGTCAATTGATTAGTGCATAATCGAATATCAAGTTAAATATTACAAAAAGATAAAAACTTAAGTTTATAAAAAATAATTGAGAAACTTAAACATGACTAAAATAATCAAGACTTCAAATTCTTTGCTTGCCATAAGAGAAATGAAGAACTTTTTTTTTCTAAGTTTGAGTTCAACATAAGAAAATCCAAATAAGGTTTAAGAATATAAGAATTAGAAGAAGATTAATGTTTAAATCAAATTAATTACTCTATATATATAAATGCAAATATATGTTTTCACAAACACACACACACGTACACACACACACACACACACACATATATATATATATATGAAGTACTTACTTGACCAGTATATAAATATAGGTAATTCGGTTTCAAATATTAAATCCCAAAGCCAATTGAAACCCTAATAGGGAGTTCTTAACGGGTGGTATTAAGCTTAGATTCGGATAGACTGTGTACCTATTAAACAAATGAATATTGTGGTCCAATAATATATATGCCAATACTTCTCTAGAGATGGAAAATTCTGATATAATAAGCTGAATATAAATTTCATATATATCCTTATAACAAGTTATATTATTATCTATACTATTATAAATAATAGATTCATGTTTATTTTGTTATGACAAAAGTCCAACCATTAGTTGTCCGCTAACTACCACAAATTTCTCATCCGAGCTTGGGATCAACAAGGTAGGGGAGTTTTTTGGAGTTTTATATGATCGTAGAATATCTTTTAAATTAAAAAAAAAAAATAAGTTTTATAGAATAGTTGTTATGCCAACTATGTATAATATTGGGCAATTGAAAACCGACATATTCAAAGGATGGGAGTGACTAAAATGAGAATATTGAGATGGATGTCTGACATTACTAGGAAAGAATGATTAGGGATTGAATTTATTCAAAGTAGATTAGGAGTGGCATTTATTATTGATAAATTAAAAGAAAATCGGCTAATGTGATATACATATGTCCTTATAAAACCAGTAGATGCCCTTGTAAGAAAGATGGAAACTCTATATGTGAAAGGTCATAGAAGAGGGAGAAGTAGACTTAAAATTAATGTGTTTAGCATATATATATATATATATATATATATATATATATATATATATATATTTAATAAAGTGGATAAATCACAATTCATTAAAGAAAGAAGAAGTACAAGATTAGGACAAGCACTCGAATGACGGAGGTAGAACAACATAACATAAGAATACAAAAGATTCAGAACATGCAAAACATCTAGCAACAAAAATTTTACATAATGATATATTTGTGCTTGGTTTATCAAGCTTTTTCTTTAATAGAGCAACAAAAAAGATTCATGCTACCTACCCCAAATAATTGGACTAATGGCTTCTTCTTATTGTTGTCTATCAAAATAGAATTACATGCATACTCTAGTTGAGATTAATGGCTTTATGTTGTTGTTTATTATCGTAAAAAATAGAATTGCATGCATATTATACAAACCTCAACTTTATATAGTCTATACCACTTGATCTCTTGAATCTCTTTTCAATCTGGTTTGTAGCTGTGCGAGAAAAAGAACCCATCTAATGTTTTATACATACATCCAAAAAGTTAAGTTCTTAACCAACAAGCGTATATATGCAAATCATAATTATATGATTTTTTTTTAAGGGGCCATCCTATGTCAACTCAACCATTCATGTATACATATAAATACATTATTTACACATAAAAGCTATCTTAGAAATCTTGACTCAACTAGGAACATTGCCTTATCAATAGAATTCATATTGGTTTCGTTCTAAATTAGTCAACGTTCTTCATTGCAACACAATGTCAGTCATAGAGTTAAGTTATTCAGCAATTAAAACAAACATGTTATCAAGTTACCTCACATAGATTTCGTAAGTGCAAAATTCCCCAACGTGCAGATGGTATTCTTAAGCTTTTCACTCTTGACTTTAAAAAAAAGTGATAACTTCCCAACGTGCAGCTGATATTCTTAAACTTTTCATTCTCGATTTTAAAAAAGTGATAACTTCTTTTGCTCCAAGCAATTAGTTTGAATATTAGAATTTTCCTAAAGGCATCTTTTGATAGCAATTTTTGAATTTAGGAAAAAAACCTTAATTTCATAGAGTAATGATATTTTTAACGAATAGATTTACTAGAAAAGTTTCCCGAATGACGTCTAAGCCCTAAATTGTAAGGGGGGTTTGTGGTTTACTGTTTAGAGTTTAAGGTTTAAAATTTAGGGTTTGGGGTTTATGGTTTAGTATTTATTATTTAGGGTTTAAGTTTTTAGATTTTTGTGTATAGGATTTTAGATATGGTTTTATAATTTTTTTTAAATATAAAAATTTAAGGATTTTTAAGGTTTAAAATTGAAGTTTATATAAAATGATGTGGATGATGACGTGGATGGCAAGTTGGCATCCATGTCATTCTGGAAACATATTCCGGAAATCTATTATAGCTCACCCTCATCATTTGGCCGGGCCGGCCCAGAAATTTAAGGTTTTAACCCAGCCCAAGACAAGATCTAACGAGCCTCAAAAATAGTTTGGGCCAGGCTAGGCAGGGCCAAATTTAAAATATGAAACCTATGACCCAGCTCACGGGCTTGGCTCCTTGGATCAATCATTGGATTGGACTAGAATCGGGCCATTAGATTTGGCTCGAATCGGGCCATTGTTATTTCGTTTTTTAACTTTACTTTATTATACTTTGTGGTGATTTAAAAATAAAAATAAAATAAAAATAAAATTGAATAATTTTATTAATTGATTAGTATTATTACATTTTTACTTGAGAAAAATATTGCATCATTACAATGTAAGTACATCCAAACTAGATTAGCACCTACTCATTTGTCAATCATATGCATTTTTTCCATTCTACATAAAAATCAGTCCTCTATATACTTGACCCTTTTGAGTAAAAATCTTAGGAGGCCACTGTACTATGACTGTTTTTCACTTTCCTCATTGAATTTCAATTTGTTTATTTTCAAGCACTCTACATTAAGTCTATTTCACCGGGAGATCACCCATATGATTCCGATCAATTTTACTGAGTTGGTCACCGAAATTATACGTCATGCATTAAACTAAAGTTATTTAACCCACGCTTGCTTGGACACGTCAGCAAGGTGTGTGGGAAATACACATCAGCATACATCTCACTAAGGGCTTCTCTTGAAATGTTGATGTGTATACAGATGAATATGCTAATGTGCATTTCTAACGCACTTTGCTGATGTGTCCAAGCCAGCATGGATTAAATAACTTTAGTTTAATGCATGACGTGTAATTCGGGTGGCCAACTCAACAAAAATTGATCAGAATCTTATAGGTGATCTCCCAGTGAAACTGAATCAATGTAGGGTGATTGAAAAGAAACAAATTAAAATTCAGTGAGCAAAGTGGAAAACAGTCAAAGTATAGTGGCCTCCTAAAATTTTTACCCCTTACTTGACTGATCAATGAAAATACAACTCTTTTCCAAGATGAATCATGGAAGGAGTCGTTGTTAGCATGATATAACTCATGAGGTTAGCCCATGACAATTAGTCATTTAGCTAGTTAGCTCCCTTGTATGATGAGCTTATTTCAATCAATCAATTATTTGTAATATTTTTTTAATTTTTATTATTAATATTTAGTAATAAATCCAATAGGCTAGATCATGGGTCTGCCTGTTGGATCAATCCAAAAAAATGATATTCATATCCAATCCAAGGTTTGTTTGGGTCGAGCTTAGACTGACCCGTCAAGCATTGACTTTAGATCGGGCTTGGGCCATGCTTAAGCCAGCCCATAGGCCTTGGGCTAAATAATGAGAGTGAAATATAGCATCCCTCAATTTCATATTGCATAAACTCTAATCTCATATCTCTAACTCCTCAGCAAATTAACCCTTCTTAATTTTAATAATCACTTATCAATAAATTGTAATTTAATTTAAATATTTAGAGATATGAATATACAATTTAGGGTTTAGGGTTTAGAACTATCTTTTGATTTTAATAATAGGATTTGAGGTGGGATATTGCGATTAAAAAAAATTAGTGATCTTGTTGTTGAAGAAACTCAAACTTGTATTTTTATATATTCATAAATGAAAGGCTACAAGGTTATTTATACAACTCTTCTGTACCTAAGAAAGGAAGTGAAAATATTTTAGGAGGATTTCATGGCTAATAATATATAATCACAAATCTAAAAATATACAAAAAATATTTACTAAATAATATAGAAGATATGTTATGAGATATTAATGGAGATATGCCATAATATCTAAACATATGGAAAGTTGATCATGTGTTATCATCCCCCTGCAAGCTAATGGGTGAAGTAACAGTGAGCTTGTCCCGAAGCTGACGAAAAGATGTAGATGAAAGACCTTTTGTCATAATATCAACAATTTGATCTTTTGCAGAGATGTTACGAATGAAGAGGGATTTCTTGGCCACTAAATCTTGAACAAAATGAATATCAATTTCAATATGTTTTGTACGAGCATGAGCAACAGGATGAGCAACTAGAATTATGGCTCCGAGATTGTCACACCATAGAGTTGGTTGGAGATCGGTTAAATCGATTTCACCAAGAAGTGACATAATCCAACATAATTTAGCAGATGTAAGTGTATTCTGCTTCTGTACTAGAACAAGAAACTATTAGTTGTTTTTTTAGCACTCCAAGAAATGAGATTAGGACCCAAATCGATGCAGTAACTAGAGGTAGAACGGCAATAATCGGGGCAACCAGCCCAGTCAGTATCAGAGTAAGCAGTGAGAGCAAGGTTTTTAGTTTTGATTAAGTAAAGCCCATGAGAGGTGGTTGACCACAAATATCGAAGAATCCATTTAACCACAATCTAATGCACTTTAGTAGGGAAATGAAGGAATTGTATAACTTTGTTAACAACAAACTAATGTCAGGACGGGTAAGGCAAAGATATTGCAAGGTTCCAATAGTACTACGATATTTAGTGGGGTCAAAAAGGGGAACTCCATGGTTTTTAGATAGAGGTAAGGTGGGTGTTATGGTAGTAGGCACAGGTTTGGAGTTATCAAGATGAGTGCGGATTAAAAGATCTTGTGTGTACTTGGTTTGGATGAGAGATAAGCCATTTGGTAGCCACTCAGTAATGTTACTTGTGGTAAAAGGTTGGTTGTTGTGGTTATCTTGAAGACTCATGGCTGAAAAGGATTTGTGAATAGTAGGGTGTGAGGATGAGGGTGGGTATTGTGAGAGTCAGAGTAACGAAAATGATATCTAGCAGCATTATGACCGAGTTTGTAACAAATTTGACATTATGGACGGGTGTGGGTGTAAGATGGATGTGGGTATGGTTTTAGGTTGATGGACTGATGTGAAGGGTTAAAGGATTGTGGTGTTGTGGTCTGGTGTAAAACATATTGGGTTTTGGGTGGATGTGAAATATGTCCATATGTGGGATGAGTAGTTCTTTGGAAAGAATTGCATCCTCTGGATGTCTGAGTGCCACCGCGTTGACTGTCATATCCACCAGATCTGCCATCAGGAAAAGGGACCGTTGTGAAAGCTACTTCAGAAGACACGCCACTAGTTGAGTGATAAGAAGCAAGATGTTGCTCATGGAGAAGCAGTTTGGCGCGCAACTCCAAAAAAGAAGGAGGTGTGTCACAACTTTTCATGTAATACCCTGAACCTGTGAATACCTATTGGAAAATATATTCAGGGTATTATTATAGTTGCAGTAATATTTTTCTACAGAGCAATCTTGTTAAGAAACCCCAAGTGAAAAGAATAAGGACCTAAGTGTGAAAGTTTATAAAAGATTTTGGGTTAAAGAGTAATAGAAAAAGATTTGACATGAAATATTTCTGGAAACCAAAGACTGAAAGGTAAGGCAGAAGGGGCCTTTTTCAAATACTGTGCTATAATCCAGGGACCGTTGGATAGTTTTAAATAGAGGTGTCAATTCGGGCCGGTGGGGTGGGCCTGGCCCACGGTCCTCCAAAACCCACCATTTGGCGGGGCGGGGCGGGCCGGGCCTCTATTTTGGCGGGCCGGCCAAATGCCAACCCAACCCGACCCACTTTGGGTTGTGGGTTGGGCGGGCCGGCAAGCCAAAAATATAAAAAATTTAAAAATTTAAAAATAATTATATTTCATAGTTCTCACATATTTATTTATATTTTTGACATAATCTTGCCACAATACACAAAAATATTAACAAAATCCAAAAAACTAATCGCAAAATAAAAACGTCAATTACTATTAAAAATCATCAATCCATCAAAATTACCTTAATCCTATTAAATTTGTAAAGTTTAACAAAATTTAAAAAATCAAAATGTTAAAAAAATCAATATCTTTCGCATAGAAACCCCTTTACAAACATGTAATTATCTTTCTAACTTTATAATTAATTTAATAAATTTTCATTTTTTAAATATAATTTTTAAATTAAGGGCGGCGGGAACCCGCGGCTCGCGCGGATTGTCCCGTTTTGACCTGCCTCCAAACGGGTCTATATAATACCAACCCAAACCACTTATTTTAGTTGGCGAGGCGGGGCGGCCCGGCGGGCTTGGCCCAAATTGACAGCTTTAGTTTTAAAAGACCTTTTGGCAACACTATTTCATAATTCAGGGATCATTGGTGAATTATTCAGGGTCTGTTTTGTAAGAAATTATATTTTCGGGGACTAACAGTAAATTTCAGCAGAAAACTTAAGTTGAGAGAAAACTCTAGAATTGGATGATATTCTTCTTCTTCTTCTTCTTCTTCTTCTTCATAGTGCTCAATAACCCGAGAGGAAAAAGAAGAAATGAGAAGAAAAATGGGAGTTTTGAGGTGAAGACTTGGAGATCGCTAGAGAGAGTGCGTCGGAGTGCTTGGTAAGAGTTATTTTGGTTTGAATGATGCATTATATTTGGTTGAAAACTTGGGCAAGCATACTAAATTCTTTAACATGTTTTTTGTAAGTTTTGACTTAGTTTTGGAGTGGTAAAAACATGTTTTGACTTGTATTTGTGATGAATCTAGCTTGAAATGGAGATGAGATTTTCGGTTTTACTGTAGCATTACTATGGCACCGAGATTAGGGTTTGGTTTGGTTAATTAAGTTGATAATTATGATAAGATGGTCTAGCTCAAATTGAGTTGGTTTAAGTGCAATTGAAGGCTAGTTGGATTATGCAAGATCAGGTTTGAACCGATTGGAGTGAGTTGGCCCAATTAAAGAGTCCGTTATTGTTTCTTGTAATTTGTTTTGAGTTTAATTGTAGTAATTAGCCAGTTGTATTTATTTATTTATTATTTTCTCATATTAGGTGTTGATTAGGCTTGGGAGGGAGTTTTAGGTCTAGCAAGAAACCCAAGGGAGACCAGGTGAGTTGGTAGTGGCTATTATTTAAAATAATTGGTTAATTATTGTTAATTTTTGTTAATTTGAAATAATTATTTAATAGCTAGTATTTTGGAAATAATGGTTTATTTATTTCATTTTATTATGTTTAAATATGTATAATGTTAAAAGATACTTATATTTATTTGTCGTTGATGTGCCATGACAATCGTATGATACATCTGTTTTGTATAAATATATGTATTTTCAAATAGTGGAAATACATGTATATATGATTTAATTATTCAATTCATGTATTTATTTTTTTATGGTTACATATGCTTTGATTTGAAATGATTTGTGAAACCATGTGAGCATATTAAAATGTTTTACCAGCAATGTTTGTGGAATTGGTTTTCATTCCTAGTATAGGAATGGTATCATGGATATGGACTTTACTGATATTATGCATGTATTGTACTGTGGATCTTTTACCGATTTTGATGGTGATTACGGACTTTAGTCCGACACTGCAGTGTGGAGTTACACGGTCCGGCCTGATGGGAGGCGGCATGGTTAATCCTGAGTTTAACCTGGTCAAGAGGTGCGCGGAGCCATTGACAGGGGGTTCTTTATGTGAGAAACCAGGGGTCACCACATGGGAATCTCAATGGCCAACGTGAAGGTTATGAAGACCTTGGCGGCTGCCAACCTAGTCGCGACGGCGGCTAAGTCGGGGAGAGCTTTTTAGGCTGTGGATTTGAGGATGGTTTTTATATTACCTATTATTTTGAATTATGATGAGAGGGCGAAGCCCAACTGTCGCTCTTAGGAGGAGCAGTCTCTCACAAATATTTGGATTTTCTGCGAAAATTGATTTGATGTTGATTTTTGATGAATTTATGTTTCAAAAGTTCTTTAAAGTTGTATTTTGCTAAAATTATGATCTTTGTGAAAGTTTGGAAGATATCTGTGAAAATGGATCTTTATATACTTATGTATGCTACATTTGATTATTTGAAATTATTAAGCCACTATCGACCAACTGAATGTTGTGCTGTAGTTGCAGAAGCAAGACAATACTAGATTGCCTATTCTAGTATAGAGCTAGTCAGGCTTGAGTCCAAGATTGCAGTGGGTCCCCTTTCTTTCTTTTTGTTGGTGTCGTAATCTTGTAGCGGTTGTACTCGCAAATTTGAGTTATTATATTTGTTGTATTTATGTACTTGAACCTGTACTTGGTGTAAAGTTGTAAATTGAGATCTGTGATTCTGATTTTGTTTTTTGACAAGGATGTCAATTTCTAGTTAAAATGAATTTTTAACTAATGGGTGCCACATTTACCTCAATAGAAGGGGTGGGTGTGACATTTCATCAGGGTGACAAAGCTCTTATAGTCTGACAGGAGTCCATTAAGTGCAAAGAGGACCAGGTTGCCCTCAGAAACTATATCACCAATGGCTATGAGGCCTTTTGTCGCATTAGAAATGGTAGATAAGTATTCTGCAATGGAGGATCCGTCTTTATTTGTTGTGATAAGGCGACGTCAAAGAAGAGATCGAGGAGCGGAGGTTTGTTGTAAGAAGTGTTGTTCAAGAGTCATCCACAGGTCTCGGGATGTTATACAACCTAAAGCCAAAAATGCAACGGTAGATGATAGTATATCTAGGAGAACCAATAGACAAAATTGTCATTCTTTTGCCACTAAAGGAAATCTGAGGCCACTTCTGTAAAGGTTGATGTGTTAGGCTTGACAGGTGATGGGAATAGTATGGAATATACTTGGTTTCTCCATATGAGGTAGTTTGTTTCATTGAGAGTGATGGTGATAAAATTGGTAATGTTCTAAATTGGTGGTTGCAGCTGGGTGAGTAGTTTTCATTATGGTGGGAATTATATGTTTGGAGAAGGAAGTGGATGTGATGGGTTGAGAGGAGTGGAAAAAAAAATTAAAAGTGGGCTTTTGATACCATGGAGAAACTCAAACTTGTAACTTTGTATATTCATAAATGAAAGGCTACAAAGCTATTTATACAACTCTTTTGTATCTAAGAAAGGAAGTGAAATTATTCTAGGAGGATTTCATGGCTAAAAATATACAATAACAAATCTAAAAATATACAAAGAATATTTACTAAATATTATAGAAGATATGTTATAAGATATCAATGGAATGAGATATGCCAGAATATTTGAAAATATGGAAAGTTAATCATGTGTTATCATTTGTGTTTATGGTCAAAATAAAAAACAAACAAATAAAAAAGATGAAATAGTAGGGATTCATTCACATGTTTGTTGGTTAAAAACAATAACACCATGCAGATAAAGTTGGCCGAATTGAAAAGAAGTAATTAAGACTGTTGTTGATTTTCAAAGTATTCTAATAGAATAAAAGGGTGGATATTGTCAAGATATTTAATAGTGGAGCCATGGGAAATAAGGAATAATATTAGGGCATACTATTTTTTTTTCTTCTTAAGCTCTAAAAAGTGAATTTTGAGGATGGAATTTTTTTAAGAAGGGGAGAACTGAAACATCCCAAAATTTAAAACCCCTAACTAAATTCACAATAAAAAATTTTTCTATTGTCCATATTTATATTGAAACAATTTAATTATTGAGAATTTTTTTTTTAAATTGTCATTAATTAGTCACGGGGATTACAACTGCATTTAATTAAATGTTAGGGATCAATATGAAAAAATGGATAGTATAGAATTTAAGTAAATCCTTTCAATCAATGTGGATGAGGAAATATCTATTATACATATATAGATAGCTATGTTCTCTACCCTCCATATAAAGCCGTAGATTTTTAGATCTTCCAAAGTTTCCCCTTCTCTTGCTTTAATCCTTCGATATTTCCAAATTTTTTTTCAATATAAGGGAGTTAGATCATATTCTAAAGGAATATTCAATATCGGTTTACAAGTGAGCAAGATAAGTGCAATGTAGAGGGTGCACAACCTTCATTTTAGCATTGAACAAGAGGTAAGTATTTTATTTATGCTTATATGGTATGATTGATTATGTTAATTTATATATCTGATTGAATTATTTGATTGAGTGATTATTGTAAGTGCTTTGTATGTGGATGTATGTTTTATCATGTGCATATATATTATATATATGATGAATTTAATTGGATTGAGAGATTATTTTATATGTATATATATAGATATGTAATAATCTGAAAATAGTGGATGAATAGTGCTTGTCTTGTTTGGGTATGTCCTTTGGCCTACAGATTTATGTTGTGTGTTGTGATCTTGATTGCATCTGACAATATAGGAAAAGATAGGGTGCTAACACCTGTTCATATAGGCGACGATAAGGTGTCATGGTACTGTGTCCATATAAGCGGTGATAGTAGTATCTAAGATTGATAAGATTGGGATGCGTGTCCATTTAGGCGAGCACAACGTATGCCCAAGGAGAGAGATATAGCTATTAAAACATTAGACATACTTAGCTAGGTTAACTAGGGCCCAAATAAATAAAAGGAATAATTAATGATGGCATAGAATAAGTAGTAATTGTGAATTTTAGATTGGTATTATATGATTGTGCTTATTATTCGACCGTGCATGTTATTTAATTGATATGGTTGATTTCATGTGTCTAATTATAAATTATTGTATGATTACCTATATAATTGTATAGATATTGTACTTACTGAGCCGGCAACTCACCCTTTATAAGGGCGGAGCTAGAAACTGCAGGAAGGGGAGGGGGCGAGCTACAAATTTAAAAAATAAAAATAAAATTCAAAATAACAAATTTTGTATAAATTAAAAAATTCAAAATAATACACTAACAACAATATTTTAAAATAAAAACAAAAAATACCACTAATGATTATGAGGGGGAGCTGGATCCTTCTATATTGTATGTTTTGAGAACATTGCAATATTATTTTTCATCAATTTTTGCAAACATTTCTTGCACAATATGGCATACCATTATATTGTTCAACCATTCATCGCCTATTTTGTTTCACAAATCTGTTTTGATGATATTCAATGCTGAGAACGCTTTTTCAACTGTTGTTATTGCCACTAGTAAGATCAACGCCAATTCAATAAGGTGATAAATTAAACCAATGGAAAAGTCAAATGTATATCACTTTGAACCATCTTCATAGCAAGACTTGCAAGATCATGACAACATGAAAAATCAAAATTTCTTCTCACATCATGAATATATTTGCAAAGTTGCTTTTTCAAGATAAGATAATCGGATGTGGAGAAATCATCAGAGTAAATCTGAGCAAGTCGAATAAGCATACCATGATAGAATTTGGAAAAAGATTTTCTTGGATCAAGACAAGCAATGCATCTTATTAACTCTGTAGAAGTTTCACTAAACTGGTTATTCATCTTAGCATTAAGTAAATCAATCACAGCAATAAAGATCTCCGTATGATAATGATGCTAATAAGTAACCAATTGGTTTCCATGTCTCGAACAACCTCGAACTGGTATACTATCTTCCATATTGGGTATTGAAACTGCCATTGCAACACAGAAGCTCTTGACTTCATCTAAAAATGTACCCCATCTATTTTCATTGTATAAGTTCTTTCACAGTTATAATCAACCCCATTGCATTAACAATTGTTTGATCTTTTTGCTGCAAGGCATTTGACAAGTCATTAGTGAATCCCAATACTTTGATCATCAAATGCAATATAAATATAAATTCAAAACTCTACATCCTTGATATCAAACCCGATGCCATGCTTCTTTGTTCTGCAACATTCCAATCATTACATATATTCTCTAACACTTCTAATACTGATTCCCACATAGTAAATAGCTAGATTAAAGTTGTATAATGTGAGCCCCGCCGAGCATTACCGGGTCTTGCGAGATTAGTCTCTTGATGCTGGCCTTTTCCTGAAAAGATCTCACCTCTTTCCAATTTCTCCATAATCTTATCATGGTGCTTTTAAAGCAATGCATCTCTCCTTTTGCAAGAATCACTCACAATGTTCACAATCATAATGACAAATTTGAAAAAAAATCACTAATGGCCAAAATGCACCTAGCAACGGAAACGACAACAGACTGCAATTGGTGGACAAAGCAATGTACATAAAAAGTAAATGGATTTTCATTCAAAATTAATGTCTTCAACCCATTAAATTGCCCTCTCATATTTGAGGCTCCATCATATCCTTGCCCTCTGAATCTAGAAATGTATAAACCACAACGAGCAAATAATCCATCCAAAGCTGTCTTTAATGAAGGGGTTGAAGTATCAACAACGTGTTCAATAATAAGAAATCTTTCAATTACTTGCGCTTACTTATTCACAAACCTCACAATCACAGTTATTTGCTCTTTTATTGATTTGTCACAAGCCTCATCAAGAAGTAAAGAGAAATGACTATCTCCAATCTCATCAATAATGACTCGCATGGTCTATTCTACATAATCCCTCACTAACTCTTTATCTATTTGTGGAGAAGTTATTTAATTATTTCCAAGAGCATTTTCCTTAATCACATGACCAACACTTTCAACTTCCATCCCATACCAATTCAGCATCTCTAGAAAGTTGCCCATGTCTGTGGAACTATAAGGTTTATCATGGCTATGAAAAGCAAGACCTTACAATAGAAGAAATCTAACAACATGTAAAATAGCAGTGACACGAGCTCTATATGCAATCTCCATCTCTCTACTATGAGAAGAGAATATGGGACACACTTTACCTCTGATTTTTGAAATCCTCACAAGGTCGTCTTGCATTGTTGTGGTTGCTATTAACTCCAGTAACATGCTCAGTGAAAACTTCCATGGCCTTTTTCCAATTGCTAAACCCTGTCTTTGTGAAGGCATCAATCCCAAGTTTACCACCCTATGGTTGCTTAAAAAGATAAAAACAGAAGCAATAAGCTGCATCTTTCTCCACACTATCTTCCAACTAATCAAATTTCTGAAACCATAATTCTCTAAAACTTCTCAAATCTTTTGCTTGTTGTTTTCGAGGAAAATTGTGGCCAACTGGTTGACATGGACCCATTAGCAAATTCTTTCTCCTAACTTGATCTCTTATTCTTGTAATATTCCTCAATTGGTTTTTGAAGCCCTAGGTCAGCAATAATATCACTTGGATCAAACTCAACACGACTTTTCTTTTGTGAAGTGATACTTGCATCAGACGTTGAACTCGTTCTTGCTTCAATACTTTTTGGTATAGATTTAAAAAACCTCTCCAAATCTATGAAATTGATCAAATTAAATATATAAATAAATTGAACTAAATCATAAATTCATAAATTATTTAATCAAATATATGTAACCCTAAATTGGATACTTTATCTTAATCAAATTGAACTAGGTTTACACCTTAACTCATAGAATTTTTATGTGTATATATACATGTATTGATAAACATGGATAAATAACACTTATACATATATTGATAAATATTGATAAACATATATTAATAAACATGGATAAAAATTTTGAGAACAGTTACAATTCAATAAATAAAATAAATAAAGATATAACTATAATTTATCATTATCTTAAAATAAATATTTTTATCCATATGTATAGTTATAACTTATACTAGTAATACAAATGTAAATAATATTTTAATTTAAATAAAAAATTTTAAGTATATAATAGAATTATGATGAATGGGATAAGTTAACATTCAATAAGGAAAAAATAAATTACATTTAATCATTATTATAAGTATAAATTATAGTTATATAATTATAAATAATATTTTAAATTAAAAAAAATATTTAGAAGAATTGTGATGAGTGAACATGTGTTATTTAAATAACTATGTTTTAAATAATTTTTATGAATTTATTTCAATAATTTTAAAAATTTTAATTTGTATTTTTTTTAGATTTAAAATCTTATTAATTATGGATGAAAGTTTATTTGAAAGTGATAACTTATACTTAAAAAATTTGTAAGATAAACATTTTTATTTATTAGTAAATCATAAATTTTGATTTTAATACTACTCAAAATTTTAAATTAAATTAATGATATCAATGCCCTAAATCAAATAATCAATGATATCAATCTGCACATCACATTAATCAATTTCAATCTATAAACATTTCAACAAATTTCCTCAAACATCCAAAAGAAATATTTTACAAATTACAAAAAATAAGTTCATAAACAAGAAGATTACAAAAAAAAAAAAAGCTTCACCTCTTTAGAAAGATCGAAGCTTCGCTGGAGGTCCAGAGAGATAAAAAAAAAGTCAACGTTTTATTGAAATGCTAGAGTTAAAATGAATGAGAGATTGCAACCCAATTTACGAAGAATAATACACTACTGAAAGATGGATTGAGAAAGAGTGTAAAGATGTTAACATGATATATATATATATATATATATATATATATATATATATATTATATAAATATAATGTATCTATTTAATAGCCCGTGTTATGGCACACGCATAATTTTCTCCACCAAATTGTCATGTTTCAGTTTTTCATTGGGCCTTTTAAAACTGATTAGACTCATCCTTCATCTTGCTCGTTAGTCACCAAAGGCACTCATTTGCTTTTGGCTCAGGTGATCTGAGTTAGAAAAGGAGCTGATGACTGGCCATGTGCGAGGACACTAAGGAGCACTCCGTTAGGTTTCGTTTGGCTAGCTGGAAAAGAAGTGGGTGTTACATTTTGTTTGATTGATCTTCTATATATGTTTTCTCTCTCTCTGATCCAGGTGCTCACTGCTCAGGCTAGTCGGATGGGGTGAGAAATATGGTTGGATCTTGAGAGAATGCTTATTGTTGATGGTGATTATGTTCGAAATTTTAATAAAGGTGATCTGCATCACTATAGATTAAGACTAACTGGAAGTTGGTTAAGGCGGAGTTTTTTTCGAGGGGACCTAGTGTGACTATCACCTATTGTGATTGAAAAGTTAGTGGCCTAAATTTGTGAGAGAAGTTTGATTTTGCAAAATTTGTGTGAAACTATATACTTTGTATTTCATTTGTGTGAAACTATAAATGTATGCATTTGATGCTGATATACATTACTAATTTTCTATCTCCTTTATTATTTTATTGTTTTTTGTAGATGTTCGTAATTTGTAACATAAAATATAGATAATCTTTGTCAAAATGGAACTTACAGAAATACTTAGGATCATGTCAAGTGAATTAATCATGGTAATTCGTTATACTACACCTTAACTACAAATATCTTAATAAATCACTTCACTAAGATGGTGTTTAATATGGGGATTAATAAAATTAATGAAATTATTCCCATGTTTGGTATAAAATTAATGAAATTATTCCCGGAAATCATTTATTTGTAGGAATACATTATTCCCATGACTAAGGGCTTTCCACATTCCAGGGGTGGGGGTTAGCTATAAATTATTCCCATGGCAAGGGGTGAGCAAAACCGGGTACTCGATCCAGTTTTAAAAATAGGATCGAATACCCGATTTTTCATATCGGCAAAGACTCGACCAATATCCGATCAGGTTTAAACCAAATACCAAAATTGGGTGTCCAGTTCAAACCGGATCTGATATCAGATATTTGGATCCAAATTCAATTGTTATCGGCTTTATGGAATATTTTTATATAATAACATTACATAAAAAACAAATATAACAAACTTATAATTTACAAAAAGATTAAAATCTTATATTATTTTATACCCAACACAAATAATAAAAAGTTTTATCATTACTAAGCAATACTAAAAAAAAATCAAATATTTTCAGAAGCATCAAACGTCTCATCAATAATAACTAGAGAGAACACCCGAATTGATGAAGACTAAAAGAGAGGAATTAAAAAAAATTATTAATTTAAATATTACAAATTTTGTATATATATATATATATATATATATATTAAAATAGCAAACTGCATCTTATAAGTTAATGTTTTCATCAATTAATCAATTATTGAGATTAATATTTTTAAAATAAATTTTCAAAATATAAATATAGATTAATTCATCCCAAGTAAATTAAAGTTTTTTATTTATAAAATTATAAAGTTGACAATGATAAATGTCACATTTTATCTTATTTTTAATATTATAGTTTATCTATACAAAGCTAAAGTTTTCATTAATCAATCAATCATTTATTTTAATATTTTTTAATTACTATTTTGTTTGTTGTCTTTGTTAATTGTGTGATGGTATTGATTTATTAGGTTGCAAGTCCAATGCAATTGTTATTGCTTCAAAAGCTGTTGTGGGTTTGTAAATATTTGCAGTTATGGTTGCTTCATATAGGTCAACTTTATTTGGGGTTCATTTTACTGGTGGCAACGTAAGTTTCATAAGTATAACGCTATGGCCATAAATGTTTTTTTTGTAACGTTGTGGTCACAAAACTATTCTCTAATTGCACTGATGGTCATAAATGTTTTTTTTGTAACGTTGTGGCCATAAATGTTTCATTATTATAACGATGTGGCAACAAAGGTTTCCTACGTAGATCATGTTTTTGTGGCCACGCCATCACATTTATGGCCATCAGTGCAATCAGAGAATAGTTTTGTGGACACACCGTTACAAAAAAAATATTTGTGGCCATTAGTGCAACTGGAGATTAGTTTTGTGGCCACAATGTTATAATGATGAAACATTTTTGGCCACCAGTGAAACTACCCCCTTTATTTGTGTTAATTATCTGTCATTTTAACTCTAAATTATCATTTAATTTCAATGAAAATAATATAATTTATTTATATCATTTGCTATAAATATTAATAATACAATCATATCATTTGTATCCATATCAATAATTTCATTAGGTATATCATTAATCTTTTTAATGTGCACATAGATTGTGGATTGTTTTCTTTTTTAATTTGCTTTATTTATCCATAGCGCAAGTTTGTTTATATTTAATTTTCATTGAGAAACAAGAATCAATCCCAAATAATTCTATAAATTAATTTGAAATATAAAAAAAAATACTCGAATCAAGATTAGGGAAGAAAATTAAGTTGATTCATCAAGGGAATAAAATAAAATTGTTTAAAAAAGGGAAAACATTAATAGGCATATATATATATAACCAAATACTGTTAAATAAAGTTTTTCCCCATAAAAACATCTTATTCTATTGTATTCTTCTAAAATTTGTATGTTACTTATATAATAAATACCATATATTCCAAATATGAAATTAATTTAAAATTTGCTTATAATCAAATACTTTTAATTACGAAGTATGAACAAACTATGGACTATTATCTTGGAAGTGAAATAATACCTGAAAAATTAAACTATTTTATTTATCAAATTATAAACTTAATAATGATATATATTATATCTAGATTAATATTTTTAAAACAACTTCTTAAAATATAAAAATTGGTATCAGACATCATGTATAAAATTGTAAAATTAATAATAATAAATATTTTATCTTATCTTCACTCAAATATTAGAGATTTTGTCGATATAGATTAATTAATCTCATAATAAATTTAAGTCTTTTGTTTATTACAAGTATATGTTTTCATTTATTGGTCAATTTTTATATTAATAATTTTCAAATAACTTTTCAAGTAATTCATCTAATGATAATTTAAAGTTGTTTATTTATCAAATTATAAAATTGATAATGATAAATATTATATTTTATCTTATTTTTAATATTACAGTCTATAAATAGGAAGCTCAAGTTTCATTAATCAATCAATTATTCAAAATATTATTTGTTAATTACTATTTCATTTGTTATAGTTGTTAATTTTGTGATGGTTTTGATTGATTATGTTCAAGGTTTGATGGGATTGGTAATGTTGCAGAATGAGTGCCTGTAATTATTGGTAAAATTGTTATTGTTGAGGATGACGTTTCAATTAGAGTATATGACACTCCAATTACTTAGATTTCAAGCAATAAGATAAAAATAATGAATCAAGAAAAAACATACCCGTAATTTTTTATTTTATTTTTTTAGTAATTCATATAAGACAACTTTATTTGTGTTAATTTTCTGTTAGTTTAGCTCCAAAAGATTGAAGATTATCATTTAAATTAAATGAAGATAATAAAATTTATTTATATCATTTGCTATGAATCTTAATATTATTATGCATCATTTATGTTGATATCAATAATTTCATTGAGTATATTATTAATCGTTTTAATGTTAAATAGATTGTGAATTCATTTTATTAATTTGCCTTATTTATTTGATAGGGTTGCACTATATATTAATAAATAAAATTGTACTAGGATCCAGATTAGAGAAGAAAATTAATTCATTTAGGAAATAAAATAAAATAATTTAAAAAATGGGAAAACGTTAAAATATATATAACAAAATATTTTTAAATAAATTTATTTTCTTTACCAAAACATCTAATTTTATTATATTTGTTACTTATATGTAATAAATTTATTACTATTTAATTATATATTCTCAATATGAAATTAATTTAAAATTTACTTAACATTAAAATTTACTTCAAACTAAATAATTTTAATTAAGGATTATAAAAAACTACTATTATGTGAAAAAATCTTATTATATCATTATTGCATTAATTACCTTTGAGAAAATAAAAAAAATAATGAATAATTTGTACTAACAATTGCCAATATACATAAAAATATAAATATACAAATATAATTTAAAAAATAATTATTGTCTGATAGTTTCAAAAATCAAGAAAACTTTGATATAAAAATATCATTGAAATGTGACCTTTAGATAACTGTAATTTGTAAATTATTAGAGGTGTGTATTACAATGGCATGCAAATATTTGTAATTTAGTTTTAGATTAATCATAAATTATTAGAGGAATTGCATTGCTAAACCACAAAAGCAATTATAATTTAATCCTAAATTAATTATGATTTATTGAAAAGGTAAAATCCCCTATTTGGTCCCTATATTATATATGTTTTACCCTTTTAGTCCCTCAATTTTAATTTGGCCTCAGAAAATCCCTCTATTATCCAAATTGGTAAAATCAAGTTCAGGCCGCTGCATCCACCATTACTTTTGCCTTCCAATGATGCTGACGTGGCATTCTTAACAGATAAAATATTAGTTAATAAATCTTTTCAAACAAAGTGTGTTCCTAATCAAGAGGATCCGGATCCGAATCTGATTACATCTCCAAAACCTAGACTCAATAAAACCTCAGCCTCACCATCACGGAGAAGCTTGGTCGTTGATGCCACCAATGTTGCAGATTCCGCCACGACCGCCGATGCCACCACCACTGCCGACAGTGACACCATTGCTAACTTTTTACCTCCAAGACCGCACCTCCTCAACCTCCCTTTCATCCACCCCCACAGGCTTAATAGCCACCATCAATGAGGACAGGCAACACCTCCACTTCCACCTCTGTAAACCGACATCACTGCCCTAATATTTTTATCATCCCATGATTCAAAAAAATTGATTTCCATAGTGATCAACACCTCCTCCACCACTATAGACTACAACAACATCATTTTTTTTTTTTGTAATTCAGCAGGCCAATTTAAAGAATTATGTAGGAATTCTGCATGTTTTAAAGAATTCTGCAGGGATTAATTTGTAAGAAATTAACAATTCTGCAAGACAAATTTGTAGGACAATAATTTTGCATATTTTAAAAATTCTGCAGGGATTAATTTGAAAGAAAATAACAATTCTGGAAGACAATTCTACAGCCAAATCTTATAGATGAACAAAACTCACAAATGTCCAGAACATTCACAAAGTCCAGTCACAATTCCATTCATATAAATTTATATCAATTCCATCATTGATATAAGTACATATGTTGCAATTGACCAATGTGCAGGCCAACCACATGTACAACAAAATTTTAACAAAAATACATTAACATAACCCATTAGTGTAAATTGCATTAACAAATCCAAAGTACATTCAGAGACAAAAAAAAATCTAGTAATAAAACTCTAATTTTGAGCTACTTCTCCATGGCTGAAGCTCTAGAATTTTGTATTGATGCACTAGTTGTCCTGCTCTCCTGAGTTGGTTTTTCTATAAGGTCCACAAAAGTATTTGGCTGCTGATTTCCTTCGTCATGTTGCTTTCTCCCTGTAGAAGCCCTTAGATTTCTTCTTCCCTAACCATCATAGACACCAACCATATATTAATAACCATTAAAAAAGGCAAAAGTTAAGATGTTTTAAAAGGAAAAACATTATAATCAATTCAGCAGCAGTGATAAATGAAGAGGAATTGGGAGGTTCTTTGCCAACAATAACTCCCCCACTATGAGCACCCTGCACATATAAAATACAAATGCCACAATTTTGAAAATTGCACAACTCATCAACTTTCCAAAGAAGATTAATATTCTTACCCTTAAAACCTGTATCGGAGGCATTGCTGCCCCAAACTACTTTCTCCCTTTGATTGTAACATCTGCATTCTTATTTTGGGTTAATGTTTCTGATATGTTGCTAGTTGTGCCCTGCATCAAGGAAAAAAAATTATACATAGAATGTGGGCAACTAACAGACAGAGGGGAAAAAAATACTTACAGATGCGTTAGTCCTTTTAGTCCTTTTTTAACAGGTGCTCTTGTTGTTAGCTATGTCCTACATCAAGGAAAAATTATAATTGATGGCCAGTTAATTGACTTTAATAAAAAAATAAATAAAACTTACATCTATGTTAGACTTTTTTGGCAGGTGATCTTGTTGTAGCCTTCAGCATGACAATAATTGCACTTGAATACTCTGCCCCTTCTTGACATTTTTGTTTTACTTTTGTTTTTGGTTTCCAGAGGCTCTCTCCTCCTTTTCTTGACTGGTTGACCTAGCATTCTTTTCACAAAAGGAGGCAAAAGTGGCCCTTCATCACTCACTGGCCAGAAATCTCTATTTTTCACTGGATTAACTGCAAATTGGTATGCTTTTTCATATGTTTCTTTTTTGAACCAATGAGCCACATAATTAGTTGGGTCTTCCACTTGAAAAGCAATAGTTGCCATAACATGTTGACAATGGATGCCTGTTTTACTCCACTTGCCACAAGAGCATGTTTGTTCAGCAAGCATTACAACATAGGCTTCTCTTTCATGCAGCATTAGGTTATCCCAATAAACTTCGTTCTTGTTACTCCCATTCCACTCAACTTGCCACTTTACACTTCTTTGCCTTTCTTTTTCAATCTTGGTAGCAACATTTGGCCCATAATCCCCTGCCCATCTACTAGCAGTCTTTTTTCATTGTAATCCTCATCATCACATATTGCCTAATTGTTTCTAGCATAGGGATAACTGGTCTACTCCTTGCATCCAAGACCACTCTATTAAAAGTTTCACACATGTTGTTATCAATTACCTCGCATTTAACCATATCATTAAAAAATGCTTGACACCAACCATGAATTGGCCATTTCTCAAGTAACTCTTCAACAGCATTGTCTCCCCTTTTCATATTCCTCATTTGGTCCATATGTTTCTTCATCTCTGGGATGCTTGTAGATTTGGCCACATTCCAGAATTGAAGTTGCAACTCCTTTCCTTGATGTTTCTTGCCCCACCTTGCATAGATATGTCTTGCATACATCCTATGCTCAATAAAAGGTAGAAGATCTTTCACTGCATGAATTAGACCTTGCATAAAAAAGAAAATAATTCAAGTGCATGACTAGCTAATGGAAATAACTTTAGTGATTGTTTCATTGGAATGTGTTGTATACCTTCTGCATATCACTTGTTAGAGACCATCCCAACCCTTCTCCCATGCTAAGATCAGCCTTCAAATTTTCAAAAAACCATGCCCATGTCTCAGTAGTTTCCTTCTCAACAATAGCCCATGCTAAAGGGAAGATTTGGTTATTTCCATCCCTACCTACATCCATAAGCAATTGCCCTTTGAGTAGACCTTTAAGAAAACAATTATCGACACCTATGATCCTCCTACAACCAACTAAAAACCCTTCTCTGATAGCAGTCAAGCATATGTACATCTTTTGGAACACAGGCAGCACATTCTGGTTAACCTTCTTAGCCACAACAAGCACACTGCTCCCTGGATTGGTTGCCAGCAACTCAAGCGCATAATTGTTAAGCACCTTGAAGTCTTCCTTGAACTGCTCTTCAGTTTATTTCATCACTAAGCTCTTGGCATTCCTGCACACTTTACTGGTAATGAAGACTCCTAACTGGCCCGAACCATTGCCCTCAATTACCTAGCCCTAATGAATGGCATGGCACTTATTACTTCTCCAAATTTTTTAGCAACTAAAGGAGCTGTCACCCTCTTGTTTTTTGTGGTCCCAAGTAAGTATGAATGATCGGGGACATAGTGCTTCACAAAAAAAACATTTTCTTTGCACTACACTGGGAGCATAAGATGAGTTATTTGCAGTTTTTTGCGGCACACTTGGCCCTAACTCTCAATGCATCATTTTTAATGAACTTGAATTCAAATCCCTTCCTTGTTGAAAACTCAACAAGTTCATTCTTGAACATTTTGAGATCTTTAAACCTAAGATCCAAGGAAAAGTCTTCCAGAGTGGTTTTAGGGTCATAAACTGTCCTACATAACTTGTGCCTCCTCGTATCATCTCCAGCAGATCCATCACTTGTGTCATCATAGCTTCCAAGATATGATGAGTCCATGTAATCACTTTCATATCCACAAACTTTTCCCCTGTTTGTGTCATGGCTATGCTCAATGCATGCTGCTTTCCACTCAGCTTCAAAGTCACCCTCATTTCCACCAGCTTCATCAACATTTCTAACATTTTCACTATCTTTCCACTATATTTCCTTCTTCAGCTATATAAATTTTTTGACTTTATCCTTAGCCCCTAATATCTCATCATCAGCATCTGAGTTAAAATCAAGGAATGGGACATCTACAAGCGTCTCTGCATCATCCCTGCTTGAGTCAGTCTCATTGGCAGTCTCATATTCCTGCTCCACTTCCAACTCCAAAACATCTTGTTGCAAATCAACATGTAACCCCAGAGTGTTATCAAAATCAGACACTAATACTTATGGCAAGGGCCTATCCTGCTTAGCACATGATGTTTCCACATAAAGGTCAGCTGTCCAAGCCTCTCTTAACCTATCAACCAAGCCTACAATGCTTGCATCAACACATATTATTTTCACTGCCCCTTCAGCATCTATGTAGAATAATTTGACATCTTGCCTAATGTCATAACCAAGTTCCTTGATGTCTCCCAGCAAATCCCAATGACATAGTCTGTCAGGGTCAACAACAAACTCATTTGTCAGGGTCAACAACAAACTCATTTATATTCCCATTGACATATATAATTTCCCCTTCTCTTACAATTGACCCTCCATAGTAATATTTAAGAGTGTACTCACAACTATCCATGGTATTGTATACCAAAAACCAACATTAAGCAATTAATTCACAATAAAGGCCAAAACTATATATGTGGAATTTTATGAAAAAAACCAACATTAAGCAATTAATTCACATGAAAGGCCAAAATTATTTATGTGAAATTTTGTGGCAGTTATAGGTCTAGTAAATCTAGTAACCTACCCTAGTTAATAGCTTAATCTTTTTGAAACCTATGATGCACAACCTATATAATTAATTCATAATAAAGGCCAAAACTATGTGTAATTTTGTGGCAGTTATCCAACATTAAGCAATTAATTCTAATAAAGCCTATGATGCAAAACCTATATAATAATTTTTCAGCAAAGGAAATAGACATGACTAGTAAAAGACCAGATCAAAACATTAAAATCTACAATAGGTCATACACACATCAATTATGCCATAACACAACAAACATAGAAATGCTTGTGTTGGAGAGATTTTAGAAAGTAATATGCCTAATCTAACTGATTTGTTGAAATTTCCCAGGGCTAATAGGGCAGTGAAAAGAGGCAACATCTCTTAAAACCTCACATAGGTAACACTTAAACCCTAATGTTGAACGAATGGGTCAAGGTTGTAAATTGGGTGAAAATAGCAACAAACATAGTAATTCAAACCTAAGAGACATAAATACAGTGCTAATTACTTGCCTGACTGACTGGTTAACAGTGGGGAGTACCCTTTTTGGAGGGGTCTCTCTTGGTCGAGGAATAGTGACTGAGCTCAGTCGAGTGGATGTCGCTCTCTGATAGTTGCAGCGTGGCTTGAGATGACGATGCAGTTGCAGTCGGGAGAAGGATGATAGTGAGCAAGGGTTTTTTGGCTACTAGTGGGAGGAAGGCTGAGGTTTTATCTGGTCTAGGTTTTGGAGATGCAATCGGATCCGGATCCTCTTGATTAGGAACACACTTTGTTTGAAAAGATTAATTAATTAATATTTTATCTGTTAAGAATGCCACATCAACGTCATTGGACGGCAAAATTAACAGTGGTTGCGGCCTGGACTTGATTTTACCAATTTGGATAATAGGGGGACTTTCTGAGGCCAAATTAAAATAGAGGGACTAAAAGGGCAAAACATGTATAATACAGGGACCAAATAGAGGATTTTACCTTATTGAAAATATTAAATTATAAATAATGTGCAGTATAGGACCATTGAATTCATCTTTTATATATATTTTTATCAAGGTATTTTTTTTTAATCTACAAAGAATAAATATTTTTTATCACTTTAACTTTATTTGACTCAAAATTATCTTTTAACTTCAATAAAAAAAATTAATTATATTATTTGTTATGCATATTAATATCTAATCATAGTCACCCACTTTAATTAGAGAATAAAAAATAATTGAAGTTATTAGCAATGCATCCTCTATATATATCATGAATGATTTTATTAATTATATCCTTTCAGTAAGTACATAGATTGAAAGTATTTATTTTATCTTATTTTCAAACTCCTAATTTGGTATTTAAAAGAGGTCTTTTAAAAAAAATAGAGAATCGTTCAATGTGCCATGAGAATCAATAAATAATTTTTCAAAATTTAGATTAAGTTTGTTGTTTTAAAAAGTTTGAATAAGTGAAGTTTCAAACATTATTATCAAAATCATCTATGATAATTATGTCTTTGCTGTGATTATTATTATTATTATTATTATTATTATTATTAACTTCTTCTGTTACATCTATTTCTCTCGTGTATAGCACGGGCATAACACTAGTATATACAAAAGAATATATTGAAAACCGGATCTAATTTGGGTAGCCAATTTTTATTTTTTCCTGACCTGAATCTGACCCCGATTTGCATCTTAAAAATTAAGATACTTGATCCTTTTTTTGGATCGGATACTCGCAAAATTTGAGCCCAAAAATCAGATACCGGAACGGATCATTGGATCAGAGTTTTTTTGCCCAACCCTACCCATGGCGTGGGAATAAACTTATATAAATAAAATAATTAAGAACACCTTCAATTCCTTTTCTTCCATCGCATCCTCTTTGTTATAAAAACTTTCTTCACTCTCTATGTATACCCAAAACTGAATACAATAACGTAGTATTTTTGTTGTTGCATGAATAATAATAATAATAATAATAATAATAATAATAATAATAATAATAATAATAAGTTTTTTTCCATTTTTATTTTATTTATACATAATTTTGCATCAAAGATGAACCATGGATCTAGAGGAAGTAGAGAATGATAACAATATTAATAAGTTATTTTTTATCACTTAAATTATTTTATTTTATTAGCCATGATGGTTGTTCATGTGTATTGGTGAAAAATATAAGAAAACAAAATTGTAAAAAAGGAAGGAAATTGAATTAATTTATGTTTATATTTTTTGTTAAAATTATGGCTTTATTTGTAAGAAAGGCATGGCTTATAATTTTGGACAAAGGGAAGTAATTTGAGTTAATTTATGTTTTTTTTTTTTTGCATAATTTTGTATTTAGGGGTTATTTTCAAAAATTATTTATACTCCCATGAATTTTGTGTCCACACCAATGGAATATTTCTTTGTATTAGTAACATATTCCTAGTGGTCATTAGAATGAAACCAAACAAGAACTTGTTATTAACAAACTGTAATGTTTTTTGTTTTGTTTTGGGAAAAGGAGACAAGCGCCACCCATTAAGGGGTTGTCAAAGAACAAATACAATAATGCACTAGTTACGGTGACTTGTCGACCACTTAGAAATTTATTAACCTGATTATACATCAAACGGGATGATAAAAGCTTCCCACTTGTATGGCTAGAAGATTTTCATAAACTAAATCGAACTAAAAAATTTTTTCTATCACGCAATCCTGAAAAGAAATGATATAATACGCCCCATAGGAGACCCACGTAATCTACACGCCTTTACCCACCCACTACAAGTGACTACTACAGAGCTAATCGGTGAAGTAACTTTGTGTCTCTAGCACCCACTGGAGGTGACTACTACCACTAGACTAACCAGTGATTGGTTTTTTCCCTTAGTGAAAAAAAATTGCAATTAATTCATATCTCAAACTTATTTAAAAAGAAGCGGTTTATTTCAAGGTGTCAATCGGGCTGTGCAACTCGTGAGCAGGCTCTCACACTCTCTCTCTCTCTCTCTCTCTCTCTCTCTCTCTCATTCTCATTTATCTATATATCCTTTTTTAGATATTTTTTAATAACATAAGTGAAAATTTAATTAAAAATTTGAAGTTATATATAAGCAAATAGGTCAAAAGATTTTAATATTTTAATTAAATATGTGAGAAATTTGTCAAATACATATATAATAGTAAATCTTGAAATTGGATGAGTTTCTATATGTAAAAGTGAATAATATATGTGTTTAAACTAATTTTATTAAATACATTTTCATAAAAGTATGTGAAAAATATCTCTCATATATATATATATATATATAAACACTTTAAATAAAAAGTATATATAATGTGCACAAATATATCTAAAATTTTGATATATTTTATCTCCATTAAAATTAATACTATTTTGTATTTACAAAAGTAATTTTAATTTTAATTTCACCCTTTGAGATAAGGTCTTTTTTTATATGCTTCATAATTAATTCTATTTTGTATTTTTACAAAGTTGATATTAATTTTAGTTTTTTTTTAAAAAAAAAAAATAGGAGACAAGCGCTCCACAGTTGAATGCAGTTAGGAGATGTGCATAGGCGTAAAGTGCAACCGTAATCTCAACAAGTATTTATGCCCTTACTTGCTTGGGCTTTGGGATTTGATCTTGAGTCCTCCCTGAAATGAGCGCAAAATTAGCACCGTACACAATAATAACAGTAAAGTAGGCAATCATATATAAGATACTAAAATTTTTATGTATAATCCCCTACTTGATCCCCCTAATGAGATCAGAGTCTCCCTATTTGAATTTAGCTACCAAGAATCCCCATATTATTTCAATTGAGAAAATATCAATCCACTGACTAACAGAGAGTAAATTTTTCTCGTGAGTAACTTAGTTTGGCCTTATTTTAGTTTGAGCACTAACATTCAATTTGTATCAAAATGAATACTAACTTTTAATTTCATTTCTTTGGTGGGATAATTGGAAATTTCATGTAGTTTTTTGGTGACGTGGATGCCGGAGCACTTACGTAGCTGCCCTTGGTCCACTTCACCAATTCAGCCATTTAACCAACATGGCTTTTTTCCACATATGAGGGACATGTCTGCTTCTCTCCCATCAGTCCATTTTTTTCCTTTTTCTTTCCTGAGAACGGTAATCTTGTTTCCTCACCTATGCATCAAACGTGCCATCGGCGTCTGACTGAATTAGATAACAGTCACCTTTTCTACCATCCACCGGGACTCAAAATACAACCATACATCAAATAGAAATACACGCAAATGAAAATAACAGCAAGAGAGAAAATCAGCAGAGGGAACCAACATACATAGACCATCGCAGGAAAAATTCTCATTAGATAACAAGAAATTTTCCTTTTATCATATCCAAAAACTCATCTTGATTAGATGAGCATAACAATCATAATAACAGAAGCCTTTTCTTTGGAGTTTCTAGGAAGACCAAACACTGCAAAAAATTACAATCAAAATTTTTTAATAAATAGACAAAAAAAAAGAACTTTAATCGGATTGAAACACCTGCGTGTTCACAAGATCCTTCATGGTAACAGGAATCCTTCTAAGCTCATAAAGCATGTCGACAATGTGATGCACCGTAGTGGGGCTACCATCGGCTGCGGTGGCATCGGCCGCCTTTTTGACAGCCGTGAAAGTGTCAAGGAGCTCCTTTTCCATGAATCCAATATGGTGCAACCTCAAAGAACAGCAGAAGAGAAAATGATAGATCGATCCAAGAGCGCGATCAAGGGAGAAGAGCGAGAGGAGATCAATGGAAGAGCAAAGAAACCCTAGCAAACAACAAGAGAGGAGATCACGTTATGGTGGGAATCATATGATTGTTATGAGTTATCCGATTCTTGTGGAAACCAATGGAGAGTATAATAAGGAAATTATGGTTATCTAATTCCGGCAGACGCCGGTGCTGTGTCTAATAAGAAAATTAGGGTTTTTGTTCTCGAGAGAGAAAGAGGAAGAGAATGGGTTGATGGGAGAGAAGCTGACGTGTCCCTCATACGTTGAAGAAAATGACATGTTGGTTAAGTAGCTGAGCTGGTTAGTCGGTAACGTGGACCAAGGGCATCCACACAAGCGCTCCGACGTCCATGTCACCAAAAAACCACTGAAAATCCCCAATTATCCCGCCGGAGAAATGAAATTAAAAGTTAATGCTCATTTTAATACAAATTGAATGTTAGTGCTCAAACTGAAATAAAGTCAAACTTAGGTACTCACTGAAAAAATTTACTCGACTAACAGATGTTAGTTTTTCCATCTACTACTGAGGTATGACATTTTTCAATTAAAATATTATTAAAATTAAAAATTATAAAAAAAACTTTTTAATTATCCAGATAATCCATAATAGCTAATGGCATTTGGATTCTTCTCAACCTCCACCGTCCTTCCCCGCTTCTATCCATGCTCTTTGGCCCTCTTCATCACTCGCATTCTCAACCACTAACTCCCATCACCTCCTGTTGTATGTTTTAGATATTTCAAAAGTTTTTATTATCAATATGTTCTTAATGAATATATTCTCTAATTGATTATAATTTAATTGTTTAAGGAGTTTTGAAAGCTTAATTGCTCATAAAGTTTATTTCTATTTAATTCTAATGTTACATTTGGGTGATGGCATCAATTGGGAGTTTAAGGTTATTCTTCATCTCCCCAAACGGGCCAAACTCCCAAACCTCTTCATCTTCTAAACTCCTATGACTTTTCGTCTTCTCATGTCTCTTCATCTTCCCATATTTATGAGAAAGTTTAATAGATGTGACTTTTCATATTCTTCTCAACCTATAATTAGAGGCTTTGTAATCTTGTATAAAATAGACATATGAGAACCTAGGTTTAGATATAATCTATCTATTTTACTTTTACTTGGTTTTCCCTTAGTTATTTTTATTCTTCGCTATTCTGAATCCTAACCAATTGGTTGGAAGAGCTTGTTATATCCTGAGTAGTATTCGTGTCTTGGGCGAAAAAACTCTTGAGGACAGTGTTATCACACATCTCAAGCTTTCTCAATTTCTCCTATTTTCCAACACCTCCACTTTCATCCTCACTCTTTAATTATTATTTTTTAATTTCTTTATAATAATATTTTAATAAAAAAAAATGCCATGGAACTTGATAAAAAAAATCTATGAGTAGGTGGAGCGACATTTCTCAATTGAAATAATATAGGGACCCCTAACGGTTAAATTCAAATAGAGGGATTAAAGAAACAATTTGACCTAATTAGAGAGGATCATACCAAATTTATATGATTTGGAGATAGAATTACATCAACAAGGGACATAACCGGAGAAATCTACAAGATTACATAACTGCATTTCAAAATTGTTCCCAACATTTGATAAAATCTCAATTGATCTTTTATCATACTTTAATTAACAATTTACAACTACATCACATATATATTTATCTTTTCTAATTTTGCAATCTAGTTTCTACAACAAACCCTAGACCCTTCAATGTATCCAAATAGGACTTAAAACAGTTTATTTGGGTCCATTTGATTCACACATTAGTACAACACAAACAAATGCTTGTGTTGTTCCATGTTTGATGTTCAATGAACAAAAAAGATAAAATTACCACAATGCCCTTTCTACTATTCTAATGGTCAATTTGCGGCGACGACTGAATGATGCTAATGGTTAGTTGCTGATCGGTGATGGTGATGGGATGATGTCGGTGGCCGACCATGGTGGTCGATGGTGACTGACTAGTGACGGTCACTGATGATTCGTGACCTGTTGACGGTGGCAGGGACATCACTATAATTTTTCATTTTACTTGGAGAGAAATCATGAAGCATAAGAATCAAAGAACTTCATTCATGTAGTTCAATTATATCTTTAAACACAATAGTTTAGGACTCAACAATACTCATGCTTCTGTACCAAATTACAACATATAATTTATAGTCATAACCATCTTAGTTTAGTAGGTAATTGACATTAAAATCAACAAATAAAAGATCAAAGAAACAAAAACATTCCCCTGCTTAAGTTGAGAAATCTGAAAAAATTCAGCCGCAAAATCAAGATACAATGCCTTCAATAACAGTAGAGGTCATCGGCACCCCAACAAGGCACGCCCTTCTTCACTGATGCTTGTATTTGTACAGAGCTTTTGGAGATCAATATAGCCAATTATGGTGTCTTCAAAAACAGCATCCTCTAGCTTAGCCTCACCGAAGGTTGAGCCAGATAACACTGCATTTCTAAAAATAGCTCCTTGGAGATCGGCTTTTTCAAAATTAACCCGATCAAGAACCGCATTTGAGAAATCTGCACCTGCAAAGTTTTCATCAGAAGTTAAAATTTCCCCGCATGTGTTCCTAGACATTGCAATCGATAATTTTCACATGGCGGAGAACTAGTAAACCGCATTTCTTTGAAAAAATTGCTTAATTTATTTCCTTCAAACCATATGACTAAATATGAATGATTCAAGCCTGTATTTACCTTTGAAGCTTGCCCCAACAGCATATGCCTTGGACATAATGACTTCGGACATATCAGCACCGTCAAATTTTGCATCTGACATTAGGGCCGCGGAAAGTGATTTCCCTTTCAAGTTCGTTTTCTCATTCGTATAATCACAAAATCTAAGATCAAGTGGCTTGTCATATACACCATTTGCTTGACCAATTGTGTTTCCAACAAACGCACGCTCACATCGGTTTGGTTCGGTTGATAGCGGAGGAAGCCTCTATATCATGAATCATACAAAAGGAAAAAGTTCATAAGTTTAAATAAAAACTATCTCCAATGTGATCTTAATGAGTCAATTGGCAATGTATTAAAAGGTATGAGAATGTGAGGTTTTAAATCAGTATCGGTTCCTCGACCAGGTTTGTTGCTTCTTTTCATTCCTCAACTTAAAAATGCTCATTTTGACCTTTCAAACAAATGCCTTTACTCGTTTTGGACCGCCCATCCATCTCCATGATTGTTGACTTCTAATGGTTGTTAAGTTGGTTGTAGGGATGTCAATTGCCATGGAAAAAAAAGTTTTTTTCAGTTCATAATTTAAAAACAGTGATCACATGTGGACAAGTATTTGTCCACATGTCATCCACATCAGGTATCACATCAGCATAAACAACCAACTCAATGGTCATTGGATGATATCACTCACAGAGATAAATAATGGGTCCAAAATGGGCATGATATAAAAAGGGCTCGACACTATTATTTGACATGGATTATGTTCAGAAGATGTCAGAATTAAAATTATGAGATTTCATGAAATTAAATCTTACTGAAAGTCAGCAGTTTCATGTTTTGGCCTGAAGAATGCCAAATCTGAATGCCTTTTCTTCTAAGTGTCACTTAAATTCTCTAGGTGTGATCAGTTGGTTTATCTTACATAACATGTTTTCATATAAGAACGATAACAAATAATGACCCTTACTTTAGCAACAGATACTGGATCTAAACCAAAATCTAACCAAAGTAATGTTGTAGACATACAAGTCAATATAATTATAACCGAAGTTTTTCATCGCACAACAATGACTATAAATATTTGGATCAAGTCTGTCTTCTCTTGTGCACTCTTTATCTTCATCGAATCATGCATGACTCATGTGGTTAGCAGCTTACAGTAACAGTTGAAAGGATAAATAGCAAACACTGATACTTCTCTTGATAAGAAAACACAAATTTGAAGACAGATTGGAATATCTTTTTCAATAGCAGTTTCACTCTCTTGATTTTATCACATAAACAACTGTAAAGTTCACAAACTTCATCAAATAATCATTCATATACAAATTTATGATTCAAAAGCTGTAGAATGAAATGAACATGAACAATTGCAGTGAAGATAAAAATTCAGTACCTTAATGTACAAATGTATAACTCCTGACCTGATTAGCAGCAAAAACAGGAGATGTAGCAGTGACTGCCCAGGCAGCCAGCAAGCCACAAGCAACACCTTTCATTCCTTTAAATGATGATTCACATTCTCCAAAACTTGAAACCTCCTTATTCACTGAAAAAGAACAAAAAATGCACATCAATGGTTTACTCAATTAATCAAGTTCAAAGTAATGACAAAATATCAATCTCCAAAAATCCATCTTTATATGAACTCACAAACTGATGAAAGCGATGTTTTTCAAGTTACTTCCTCAAGATTTATTAATAAAGTTCCCAATTGGATTATCCTACAACATTCGCTCCCCTGAAACTTTTACCCTAGTCAATCACTAAAAAAGAACCAAAATGCACATGAATACTTCACTCAATGAATCAAAACTCAAAGAAATGGCCCAAAAGCAATCACCAAAAACTCATCTCTCTATAAATTCACATTGTCTGCTGAAACTGAAGTTTTTCCAGGGATATAATTGAGATTATTAATACAATCCACAATTTAATATACCACAACATTCTTTGCTCAGGATCTTTAACCTCCTCAATCTTTGACAAGAACCAAAATGCACAATAAAACCAGGTGAAGCACTCATCTCCTAGCATGTCTCAGTATGAAGCTATGTTGCTCGAGTATCCCTGAATAAGTAATGGAAGCAAAGAAGAAAAAAGAAGAAAGTGCTGGTTTTTCTCAAGAGTTTCAAAGATGCCTGTTGCTAGTTCTTTAGAGCTGAAGAGATGTTTTCATTTCAATGAAACAGTGCAATATACATAGGATTAGATCCAATAAATAAACAAAGTATCCATTACACTATAAGCTTACCGCTAGAAAAATAACATAAAACAAAAAATTAAAAAAAAAAAAAGATAATAGGGTTGGACACGGAAAAGGGGGCTGGAAGCACATGCATAATAGATATGGTGCATGCCCCAGCCCAAGACCTAAATCAAAGAGTAAAGGAACTGTAGACATGTATGATGGCGTACATGTACATGGCCTCAACTAGCTGATGTTTATAGTTTGTGCTGAATGTTAATTTGACCCAGTTCCAACCATTCACAATACAACCATAAACAAACAACTTTACCTTAAATCACTACATTAGAGCGCTTGCACAGGAATGTGGTTAGGGTATATCTCTAATATGAAAATTATGCTCTCTCAGTAAACTAATTACATACCTTCCCTTTGAGCTTCTATAATTAGGCCAATATTAATAAAAAGTAGGGTCACCTGTTTTTAATGTTTATGGCTAGATTCTTCAGCTATCATTTGTCTCAATAGTCTTTTAACTAGGTAATCTGCAAGATTTAGTTCTGACTCACATGTTCTACTGTGTTTCAAATGTCTCCATATTAACTTGAACCAGATTCAGATATGCCTATTGCAAGCTTTGTTGTGCCTTTCCTAATGCCGTCTATGTTCTTGTTGGAATTTGGTGACTTCTTATGCAGGTGCTAATCTTAATTTGATCCATGGTTTCTCATCTAAATATTGGCCGCTTTGGTGACTTCAAACTAGAATTGGTGATCAGGCAGCTATGACATTACTTTCCTCCTGTGCCCAGGCACTGTGGAATGCTAGCTGCAAGCGTATTTTCCATAATCCAGATTTTTACAAAGTGTTTCAGATTGGGCTTCAATTCACCTTTGGATTCTCTCCAGGGTATCCTAACATTGCTGGGGAGTTTACTGCTTTCTCACAATCTCCTATATTACTATTTCCAGTGACACTTCTTGGGTCAGGAAGTCATCACTTTGTGGACTCAATTTGTAATAGTTGCTGATAATAAATGTGTTGTTTCAGCAAGATCTGTCGCTGTCACAGTGGAATCAAGCCTACTCACTGAAGCTTCTACTATCCTCATGACATTGGAACAATGTTGTGATCAGAACCTGTGACCGGACAGTATCCTAACAAATTGTGCAAGCTTGATGGAGTTGCTTCAGTATGCTGATGATAGGGTGTGTTGGAGATTTGCTCATATAGTACGAGCCATCAAATCTCTTTTCAACAGCTCCTCGTTAGTTAACCTGGAGGTTATCTCAAGGAATTACGATGCTCTTGCTGATTGCTTAGCCACTTATGCACATAGAAGCCCGTCCTGATCCGTCTTTCACAGGGGATTAAACCTTCCTCGCTGCCTATTGGATACCACTCGTGTTTGGACTTGCAGTCTTTAAATTTTTATGGTTTTGATGTGTTAGTTTTGCTTTGTTATTATTGCTTAATATAGCTCATTTTTCACACAAAAAAAAAAAAAACAATAATAATAAGGTTTAACCTCTTTAAAAGAGACATCAAGGGAGATTGAATTTGATGGAAGCAAGATGGCAGCACCTATATCCTTCTGGATGTTAGAATAACCAAGGAAAAGGGTTTTAATAGCTCTTGGATCGAGCTTGGTTTGGTTACATTTGTGAACATGAAGCAGAGTCTCATGTTCAAATTGAAGCTAAGGATGCACATGTATTTAGATTCCCAGGGAACATGGGGGGATGGAGATAATGATGGAGATATATGTGGTGCACATGGCATACACCAGCCAGCAAACTTTTTTTGACAGAGAAGGGCTCGGACTTGGCTGCACCTGCACAATGTCTGGACAATTCCAGCACACTATCAAGGTGCAGTAGACGCACAAGCAGGAAATTAACTAAATTTACCAAATTTAGTGGTTTTGTTATGTAGTTCAGTGATGACTATGAATGGGTTGTCATGATAATGATTAGGGTGTGAGTCGAGTGGCAAAGGTGGTTATAAAAGGGTTTTGAGAGATTCGCGTGGAGTGCCTCTGTTGTTATGGGGTTTGATATATATTGAGAAATGAATGTGAAAGGGGAGCAGTGAATTGATTCTCAAGTTTCCCTTTCTATTACCCTCTCTACTCTCTTTTTTTCTTATTCTCTTCCCGTCTCCTCTATTCTTCCCCAAATTCACTGCAGAGTCCCATCGAAACTAGGACACAAGGCGGTGCGCAACAATTTGGTACTTTGGTTGAGAGTACGTGACGTTCACATCCCATCCAATGATTGAGGGAATGATAACGGCACCTGAGCTCCAGAGGAACAACTCACCACAATCAAGGACCAGTTGTCAGGCCACGACTCCATCTTCTTTAAGCTTGATTTATGTGCACGACTGTATAACAATATTTAGAGACCTTTGAAATGCCACAAAAGTCATCTGCTTCCCAGCAGGACGTCATGGCTGATATGATGGTAAAGCTTGCAAAACTCAATAAAGCACCGCTCCACTAGCCACTGTTGTCATTGTCTCTTTCACTGACTTCTTCCGCTTCACCACATCCTACCATCGGCCCTCAAAGTTTAGTACATCCCATTCCCTTCAGTTCTACTTGATTGCCTAAACTCGTGATTCCTCTTTTCACTGGTGACAACGTCCTTAACTAATTGTTTCAAATTGAAAACTTCATCACCTATCACAAAATTGTCGCTGACCAAAACCCTTCCATCACAGCTTTCTATATGATAGAGTTGGCGCTCCAATGGTACCATTATATGCACTCGGCATAACAGCTCACTACTTCAAAAGAGTTTGTGTTATACGCTATGTAGTTAAAACCAGGTTGAACCACCCGGTTCAACCTAGTTGAATCAAACCTAGAAGCATAGGAGGTCTGGTTTTCTTTAAAAAACCGGCTTGGCTAAAAACCAATGCTCAACAGTGTGAACCAGGCGGTTCAACCGTGAACCAGATGAACTAGGCCCGATTCCCAAGGTTGAACCAGCGTCATTATATATCTAGTTTTACACTTTTTTAAACTGAAAATGAAAGGTTGAACTTGAAAGCAAGTTATATGTGGGACCAAAAAGAGCCATAAAGACGGAGCAACACATTAAAGTAAAGGGCTTTTATACCAAAAGTTTTAAAAACGGAACCCTTAAACTAGACTTTTATTGGAGCTTACGCCATTCATTGGATCTCCTTCATTGAGCTCTCTTAAGATCTTTTTCTTGAGCCTTTATTTTTGTGTGATGTGTATTTAATTTTTAATGTACGAAGAACTCCATGAAATTAATTTGGCATGATATTCATGAATTTAGTTTATATCTTATGAGATTTTGAATTTAAATATGAGATAAGAGTTGTTTTGTTCGATATCTTATATGCATTTGACTTAAAAATTAACTTATTATTTTCCATTTTATAGTTTTATTGTATAAATTCAGGTTCAATCACAATCGAACCTCTCAACCCTTAAACCTTTTCCTTGTCTGGTTCAATGGTCATGTTTGGTACTGACTACCTAGGTCGTAAGTTGAGCTTCGATTTTGGCCTTCCTCTTTTGTTAACAATAAGGCATAGATTTACAAACTCAAGTAACACTCGTCGGTAGGTGAATATCTCGGCGAATTTCAATACCTATATACCCGAATCTCAGGTCCAAGTCACAGTAATCTCCTCAATTGCTTTTTCTCAAGGCTACATAAGGATATCCAACTTGAACTTTATCTATTAAAACCCTAGAGTTTGCATGATGAGACGGGTATGGCAAAGCTAATGGAGGACAAGTGCAACACTTCTAGAATTCCGGCCATTCGTCCTTTTTATAGCCAAACAGCTCTCTCCCCAAGTCCACAGCACTAAAATAGCAATCGGCCACCACTTATTCCTATTAAACACCTGTCCTCTGATGAAATGGCTGCCCAGTGAAAAAAACTGTGCTTCAACTGTGACGCTAATTTCACTATTGTCCATCACTACCATCCACCGCCAACTCCCCCGTCTCTTAGCTAAGACTGAGTAGACTATTCCTCCAAAGACATTCCGGCAGAAGATGCCCCTGAGGACACTCACTCTCTTCAGAATAGTGATGAGAACCATGACGAGCTGCCTTGCATCTTATTCCTTGCTCTCACTGGTTAGGTAGTTCCATAAATGCTCAAGTTGGCCTGCACAACCAATGGTCATGAGGTAGTGGTGTTAATTGATGGCAACTCCGCAAACAATTTCCTTCAGGTTCTTCTGGTAGCTCATCTAGGCCTTACAGTGTCACCCTTCCACCACCTCTGGGTAACGGTCAGCAATAAAAATTTGTTGAATTATGCAGGAGCTTACTTGTAAATGCTCTTGACAAAGTTTCCTTTAGCATAGACCTATCACTTTTACGGTTTTACCAATATATAGGGCAAATGTGGTGCTAAGGGTCCAGTAGATATCCGGCTTGGGCCCAATCATGTTTGATTATTAACATTCATGGATGAAGTTCGATTGGCAAGGCACTCAGGTCAAGTTTCATAGGGTTAAACAACTTAGTTTGAGCTACATCACCACATCTAGCTTAGCCAAAACAATGTACACCTAAGACGAGGCCCAGTTCTTTCACCTGACAGTTGAGACCTAAGCCTCAGACCCAACTCCAACAATTGGTCCTGCCACACCATCCTTCATCTATCACCTCCGACATCTTTGACCTAATTTGAAGATGCCTTATCTATTCCGTCTGGTCTTCCCTTCTGTGAGAGCTTAACCACCGGATCCATTGATGCAAATGTAGCACTGGTCAATGTGAAACCCTATTGCTACCCAAACTTACACAAGTAAGAAATTAAGAAGCTCATCGAGGAAATGCTCGTTGAAGGCATCATTTTTTTTGGGAAGAGGAGCGGGCGAACCCACTAGAGTCCCAGGGACGTGCACAAGCCTCGGTGGAACAAGTGGGGACGAGATCGCGGTCACGTGGGCGCTGGAACCACCCATACACAACCACTATTCACAACTCCCAGAAATGTGCCCTCAACCGAGAATTGAACTCTCACCACTCGGTGAGAGCTCTATCGGCGACCCGTGTACCAATAGACCCGAATATCGTTGGCAATCGTTGAAGGCATCATTAGAACTAGCGCCAGTGCCTTCTCTTTGCTGGTCCTGTTGGTCAAGAAGAAGGATTAGTGGCGTTTCTGCATGGATTACAAGAACCTTAATGACATTACCATCAAGGAACGAATTCCTATTCCCACCACAGAAGAATTGTTCAATGAGCTTGCTGGAGCGCAAGTATTCTTGAAGCTGTACCTCCGTGCAAGCTATTATCAGGTTTGAATTCATCCACTAAACAATGAGAAAACAACTTTTTTGACTCACGAAAGTCATTACTAGTTCCTCATCATGCTGATTAGGTTATCAAACGCGCCATCGACTATCTAGACCCAAATGAACTTGGTTTCCCAGCGAATCCTAAGCAAATATGTGTTGGTTTTTTTCGATGACATCTTAGTTTATAGCTCTTTGTGGGATCCACACCTTGAGCATATTCCCAGATTGTGCTCTCCCTACTTTATTCACATTGCTTATACGCTAAGATGGCCAAATACGAATTCGGGTGCTTCTAAATTGGATACGTAGGATACAGGATCTTTGGTTGGGGCGTCATGGTGGATCGAGACAAGATAACAATGATTCAAGCCTGATGTGCTCTCCCTACTTTGTTCACATTGTTTATATGCTAAGATGACCAACTGCGAATTCGGGTGCTTCTAAATTGGATACCTAGGATACATGATCTTTGATTAGGGCGTCACGGTGGATCAAGACAAGATAACAATGATTCAAGCCTAACTGTGCTCTCCCTACTTAGTTCGCATTGCTTATATGCTAAGATGGCCAAATGCGAATTCGGGTGCTTCTAAATTGGATACCTAGGATACAGGATCTTTGGCTAGGCGTCACGGTGTATCAAAACAAGATAATAATGATTCAAGCCTGACCATTACCTAATTCACTCAAGAGCTTGCGGGGTTTTCTTAGCCTTATTGGGTATTACAAATGATTCATTTGGTGTTGTTTTTCTCTAGCGGCACCTCTCATGGAGTTGCTCCACAAAAATGCATTTGTATGGAGCTCAGTCGCAACCTCTATATTTCATCAGTTAAAAGAAGTATCAATAGCAGCAACAGAAATTAAATCGAATACATCACAGGGCTTTTGAACTTATCCCTTTCTTCTCAATCTCTAAGGCTTGCTGCCTCTTCCCTCTAAGTCAAGTGGGCTCCTCAACTGGTTGCTGATACAACAATCAATCCACTCCAACTCTGATCTCAGCTCCTCGTCATCCACTAACGCTTGGGAAAGAAAGAGTAGAGTGACGCAAAGGACCTAACGCCACTCTCAAATATTGATCGCGGTCTATTGTGATTAGGAAGGTGTTTAGTCTACCACAAATGAAAAAGCCTATCGAAAATCATGCATTGAATGCCAATCAATCCCATCAGACTTTCTAGCCATCTTATCTTTTCTCTTTCTGGTCCCGAGTTTTCAACTCGGGACTGACTCTTCTTTTTTATTCTTCTCGCTGTCCCAGCCTTTCTCCCTTCAAGCTACTGGGATCTGCTTTCACTCGACCTTTCATTTCAGTAAGGGATGTATACTACCTGGCACTGCCCAATTTTAACATTCCATTTGTCATATAGATAGATGACTTCAATAGCAGAAGTGGCGCCCTACTCTCTTTAGACGGGCATCTTGTAACCTACTCCAGTAAGCAATTGACACCGAGGTTGCAGAATTCATTGGCTCATGTAGTGAGATGTTTACCATCATTAAGTCAATTTGCAAACATAGGCAATATTTATTAGGCAACCAGTCATTGCTCAGACAAACCATCAAAGCCTCTGGTCCCTCCATAACCAGACCATCAAACACTAGAATAGCAGAAATGCTCAAGTGATGGGACCTCAGTTCACCGCTCCTTATGCCACAGAGATTTCCAAGCATGCTTATTTCTTTGGCATTGGACCTTAGTTCACCGCTCCTCAAGTCACCGATGCCTTCGTCCAGGATATCATCTGTTTGCATGTCATCCTTTCCATGTATCATTTCAGACTAAGACCCAATTTTCATGAGGCTGTTCTAGCGTGAACTCTTTAAACCCCAAGGCACTACTCTGGTGATGAACAGTGCCTGCCACCGCCTGTCAAATGATCAAACTGAAGCACTAAATTGATGCTTGGAAAACTACTTTCGGTGTTTTATCACCGACCATCCACAACAATAGCTACGGTATCTCCCCTAGGCCAAGCAGCATCATAACACCTCTTGGTAATTTGCAATCAAGATGACCCCTTACGAAGCCGTCTATGGCTATTCTCCACCGTCGCTCACTGACTATGTTGCCAACTCCTCCAAAATTACCTCAGTAGACAAGCGGCTCTCAGCCCGCACACAAATTCTAGCCATCCTTTGCACCAATCTCCTACAAGATCACAATTGGATCCATAATCAAGCCAATACCAGTCGATCCAACGTTGTCTTCGCCATCGGTGATTGGCTCTTTCTAAAGCTGTGACCTTTCCACCAAACCTTGGTAGCAGTGCACAACAAGACTCACAAACTATTCTACATGGGAGATGGGTCAGACTATTCATAAGGAATTTCCAAACTTCCACCTTGAGGACAAGGTGACTGTCAGGGGGATTAATAATATAAAGAAAGCCTCGAACTGTGCAATGACTAGTCAATTATGGCAAACCATCGAGACAAAACGGACACACAAACAGGAATTAACTAAATTTTCCAAATTTAATGATTTTGTTATGTAGTTCAGTGAGGTTGTATGTAATGATGGCTATGAACAGGTTGTCATGAGAATAATTAGGTGGTTATGGCTGTAAGTGGAGTGACAGAGGTATTTATGTAAGGATTTTGAGAGATTCGAGTGGAGAGTGTCTCAGTTGTTATAAGGATTGATATAGGCGGTGAATTGTTCCCCAAGTTTCCCTTTCTATTCCCCTCTCTTCTCTCTTTTCCTAATTCTCTCCCCCACAGCAATTTTCCCTCCCGAACCAGGAAACAAGGCAGCATGCAACACTTTCAGTCCTCAATCATTGAAAAGAACCAAAATGCACATCAAAACATCAGTAAGTGAATCAAAAGAAAAATAAACAATCAAATCAATGGCACAAAATCACCAAAAAAATCATCCATATATAAATTCACACAGATTGATATTTCCCCAGTTACTTTACCAAGATACCTCAACAAAATCTACAATTGAATCATACCAGAGCATTGATTGAATCTATTCATTTCATGAGAATGCCCTAATTCTATGAATTCCACAGCATCAGTCAATCACAATGGAAACAAATTGAGAGGCAGGAAGCACATACCAGAGCAAAGGAATCGGCCAGGTTGTGCCTTTCTAGGTTTAGGAACACGATGGCGTCGGAGTGATGGAGGGCAGTGGCCGGCGCCGGCCGCCGGGAGGCACACGGTCGCCATTCTTCTCTTCGTTTATCTCCGATTTCGAGAGCAGCTCCCGCGCTTTATTCGGGCCTTATCCGTTTTCTATCTCTTATGGACACGTGGCACTACTCTTTGGACTCCACGTCTGACATTCTCATTATCGCAGATAAACCCTTGTAAAAAGCTTTAATTTATTATGTACCTCTGCAAAAGTATATACAAATATTATTACTATATAAATATTATAAGAGAAATGAAAAAATTGTAATTTCATTAAAAATATATATATATTTTAGAATTATTTACCTAACCAACCCTCGTAGCCAAGTGACATTAATCACACTGTCAAAATCGAGTGTGATACCAATAATGATAACAGATCCATGATTGTGGGTGTAAGCTTGTTACCAAAATTTTATGATACTGGATGAGGGCGCACAAGCTAGATGACTAATTTTTAGCCTTGATGATAGAAAAATAATTGAAACCAACGGCTTTTTAACCTATTAGTACCGGATACTTTGTGTAAAATGTTTAAAAAATTGTTTGTTTTAGAGAGATCTCAAAATTGAACATAAAATTACTAAAGATGATTGCATAGGTATTTATTGAGCTTACAGTTGCACTTCGGACGTGTTTAATTTACCGAAGTAGAAGTTGAAGTGACGGAAATAAAAATTGATGTGACACTTTCATTTGATTGGTTCATTAAAGTAGAGGTCAAAATGTAAAAGTGGTCAATTTTTTGACTTCCATAAAAGTTTGTGCAAGGTGGCATTTCAACTTCAGTCACATGTTTTCATGTGGGTGACTAAAATCGGTTAATTTTTTTGATAAATCACTCAACTTTGTCGAAATATCAGTTCATCGATTTCTGGCTTTGTTTAAAACAGTCACTATCATTTCATCAACAGCCTGGATTAACATCGCACACCGACGTGAGGCTTCGCCGATTGGGTTTTTTTCGCCGCCACGCCGCCTAATGACAATATTAATCCACCGAGTGACTTGTTTGTGAAAATTGCTAATGACTTTTAACTGAAAGACTTTCAGAACAAAACCAAAATTCATGAGAAAAACCCGATATTTCGACAAAGTTGAGTGATTTATCAAAAAAAAATTAACCGACTAAAATCACATATATATATATATATATATATATATATATATATTTATTTATTATATTTTATTGTTTTTATGGTTTTATATTTTACCTTTTTTATCTTTTTTATCTTTTTCATTATCTTTTATTTTTTTATTTTTTATCTTTTATTATCTTTTATTATTTTTATCCTTTTTATCTTTTATTTATTTTTTTATCTTTTATCTTTTCTTTTTTTCTTTTAATTCTTTATTTTTTCTTTCTATAGAAAAGTATTTTTAAAAATTTTATATTAAATAATTATAAACTCAACCCAAAAAATAGAATAAGATAATCTCATTCCATTACAAAGTAGTGAACAGAACCTCATTTCCATCAATTTTTTTTAAAATTTTTTTTACGACCCTTCTTTTAACCAAACACATAAAACTGAAAACTTCACTTGAAACTTTCATTTCAACACTTGACTTCTACCAAAGGTTGGTGTATGTGATAGTCTCTAACTCCTCTTATATAAGACGTGCTTGTTGCATATTTGTCAAAAGAAAGATTGATAATAAAATATTTTTAAAAAAAAACAAAAATATATGTTCACAAATATCAAAATTTCCAAATTTTGCCATGCAGTATGTAATTTTTAGTTTTTAGAGGAGGTGCAAGTGAAATTAAATGAATTTAAATTTTACAGGGTTGCATATGCAAAATTACCTTCAATTCTTTAAAGGGCCTCTGAAAAATTCAAAGAAGCTTCAATCGAAATGACGAGCTCGGTGATGGCGCTCATAGCCTCGGCCTTCTTCGCGTCGTTGGAGCGCTGCTCCTGCATCAACCTCGGCACATTGGAGAACGATGCCGGCGACGATGACGTTGATGACTCCACCGCTGCCGTTGAGTCTCAGCCCCAAGTTTAATCTGGAAGTCTTCTTTCTCTTCTCTTTTAGGTTTTGTGATTTTATTTGATGCGATTGTGATCAATCGTCTAGTTGTAGATTTGGATCTTGTTTTTTTTTGAATTTTCAAGTATTTAAATAATCTAATTTAGGGTTCAATTGTTCATGGCGTGATAATTTTGGGTTTGGGGTTTTTGGTTTTGGGATGAAGAATAAAAGAGGAAATTAGTAATTAATCATGAACGAACCCTAATTTTATGAGTTTCTTCTGACAATTTAAGGTTGATTATTTTTTGTTTGGTTTTGGGATAAGAGGAAAATCAGTGCTTTTATCATGCAAAAACCCTAATTTTATTAATTTCTCTGGAAAATCTAAGCTTCATAATTTTTGGGTTGGGGTTTTGGGCTAAACACTAGTTCTAATTCATAAATGAACCCTAATTTCATGAATTTCTCTGGAAAAAATTCAAACTTGATAATTTAGAGTTTGGGGTTCTAGGGATGAACCATAAGAAGTTGAAACGAAACCCTAATTTTATTTATTTATTTTTTTGGGGTGGTGTTTGGGATAAACATTAGATCTAATTCATAAACGAACCCTAATTTCATGAATTTCTCTGGAAAAATTCAAACTTGATAATTTAGGGTTTGGGGGTTCTAGGGATGAACCATAAGAGGTAGAAATGGAACCCTAATTTTATGTTTTTTTGGGGGTTTTTGGGATAAAAATTAGTTCTAATTCATAAATGAACCCTAATTCATGAATTTCTCTGGAAAAAAAAATTCAAACTTAATAATTTAGGGTTTGGGGTTCTAGGGATGAACCATAAGAGGTAGAAATGGAACCCTAATTTTATGTTTTTTGGGGTTTTGGGATAAAAATTAGTTCTAATTCATAAATGAACCCTAATTCATGAATTTCTCTGGAAAAAAAATTCAAACTTAATAATTTAGGGTTTGGGGTTCTAGGGATGAACCATAAGAGGTAGAAATGGAACCCTAATTTTATGTTTTTTGGGGTTTTGGGATAAAAATTAGTTCTAATTCATAAATGAACCCTAATTCATGAATTTCTGGAAAAAAAAAATTCAAACTTGATAATTTAGGGTTTGGGGTTCTAGGGATGAACCATAAGAGGTAGAAATGGAGCCCTAATTTTATGGTTTTTTTTTTTGGGTTGTGGGATAAACAATAGTTCTAAATCGTAAATAAACCCTAATTTCATGAATTTCTCTGAAAAAATTCAAATTTGATTATTTAGGGTTTGGGGTCTAGGGATGAACCATAAGAGGTAGAAATTGAACCCTAGTTTTATGTTTTAGGGTTTGCATGATGAATGTTTTGATTAAAGAACCCTAATTTGATCTGAGTTTAGGGTTTTAAGAATTGAGGAACAAAAATATAATGGAATAAAAAATAATAATAATATTGCTTTGAATTTAAGTTTTTGCTCTTTCTTATTGTATCAATTTTGTTTGTCTTTAAACTATTCTATTTTTTTGTTAACTTCAATTCCAATTATTTTCCATTTTTTTGTGAATATTTACAAAATCTCTAATAATAAGTTATCATTGAAACTATAATTTGTATAAAAATAAAAATACAAAAATACAAAAAAATACATAACCCTTGCTTTTCGTAGCCATCCATTGTATTATTTAATATGCATAAAATGTTTCAATTTAACAACTAACAAATACTTTGTTGCATAACTTGGGCATGAGAATATAGTAGACAAAATCAGTCTATGAAGCCGACTTTTTCTCCTTGCATTGTGGCCCTAAATATCAAAAATGAAAATGAAAATGAAAATTCACAAGTATTAACACAAAGGAATATGTCAAGATTCTATCTTATCAAAGCTAAATTTAAATATAAAGATTAATCATCCCATAAATCTTGTAAAGGTTTTCCAAAAAAAAAAAACCACTTTTATATATATATATATATATATATATTGACAAATACGACAAGCACAATAGTCAGGGGCATATGCACAGTCAAAAATTAAACATATGCACAATCAAAAATTAAACATTCTGACTGTGTTGATAATACGAGAATTGAGTTTTGCAAGTCTAAACCAATCTTTTGCATAAAAGTGAATACTTAATCCATTGAGTTGGCCTAATTTTAATTGTTACTTTTATTATGAAAAAAATTTCATATAATTTAATTTGGGATGTTTATTATTTAATTTACCCTCAAATTAACACAAATTAATATAAATGAGGAAACATAATTTCATTTTGCATTATTCCTTTAGCTCTATGCACCTTTGTAATGCCAGAGTTGGTGTTTTTATTACCTTCTATATCTAAAGATTGAAGATTTGAATCAATGGCTTATTCATATTTATCTATTCTAAAATAACTCATAACTGTGAGTTGGTATTTCATTTATTGACTCTATGGCATGCTCACATTTATAAAAAAAAATAATAATAATTAAAAAAAATTATCAAACAGATAATTTGTTTATTTCTCGAGTTTATACTAAATAATAAACAATACAAAACCAAATAACGATTTTATGTTTATTCGTTATGAGTAATTATACATATAAATATATTATGCTACATTTTTCAAGCTAAAAATATATTGGAAGCAAAATAATAAAAAATATATCAAGTAAAGCAAACTTAATAATAACCTTGAATAAAATTTATAAAGAAAATATGTGTGACAAATTCAATAATCAATTTAAATTATTAATAATAATTATAAAAGATAAAACTAATTCATTTTCTCACAAATAAATAGTTTTTTTCCCCTTAAAAATAAAGATGAAAAATCCCTTGAAAAAAAAAATAGAGATTCAAATGGAAGAGAAGAAGAAGAAGAAGACTGACTTGAAATCAGGGCTTTAGGGCGGTTCTTGAAGAGGATTCGATGGCGAACAATGCCAATGACTTCCAATTCTACCCTTGGATTCTTCATCTCCTCATCATCATCATCATTCTTGTGTTTCTTGAGAACCAGCAAGGGTTTCTTGAGGGCAATTTTGGAACCGGAGAGCTCGTGGTAGCCAATGGTGAAGGTGTAGGTTTCTTGCGAGGAAGAGGATGAGCGGCAGAGGTTGCCGATCTCGAGGCCTTCGATGCGTGTTCCGATGGATGACACCTGGCTCTCCACCACGCCCTGGAGCTCCACGATCGCCCATTCTGAGCATCCGCCATTGCCGCACCTGCATTTCACTCTGATCTCCATTTTCGCTCTCTCTCTCTCTCTTTCTTTTATTTTATTTTTTTTTTCTCTGTGTTTATTTATAGTGGTTTTGAGAGTTTGAAAATTTCCCGCCATTTTCTTTGCTTTGGGCGGGAAGGAGGGGTTGTTTATAAAATATTTCGAAAAGAACTCAAGTGGGTCCCAAATTTCCATTTCTGTCACTTTATTATTATTATTTTTATACATGTTATATTTTTTTTATTTTAATTAAATTTTTTGATAAATTATTTTTTACTTTTATTCTGTATCTCTCTCTTTACAACAGGAAAGAGAATAATATATGGAGCTTGCGTAGTTCTTGTGAGGAACGAGTTTGGTGTTAGAAATTTATAAGTTGTGTTACAACTAGGAATGGGGGTGGGGCAGGACGGGGTGGGGAATGGGATCCCCGTCCCCATCCCCGCTCTCCACGGGGCGGGGATTCCCCGGTTAAAATTCCCCGCGGGGAAAAAATCCTCCCCCGCTCACTCTCCCGCGGGGATCCCCGCCCCACGGGGAATTCCCGCCCCGCCCAAAATATTAATATAAAAATTTTCTATAAATAACTATAATATTTCTAATGCATTTATGTTACACATGCTAAAGATGCTATATACAATTGAAAATAAAAAATATAATGTATGATGAAAAAATCTAGACAAATGGATATTTGAATAAAAAAATATAATGCTTATATGTACCAACACATGGATATTTGAATAAAAAAAATCTAGACAAATTACAATTACATAATTATCCAATTCATTTAAATTCAATGTTGTCAGACCCGGACCGGCCCGGCCGGTTCAACCGGAAAACCCGGGAACCGGCCATGTGGCCGGCCCGGGTATACCCCATTGAATCGGGTATGGAAAAACCCGGTGTTAACCTTGTTGACCCGGCCGGGTCAATCGGGTCACAATATTAGAGTTTTTTTTACAATTTTAATAATTTATTATTATTTTTTCATTAGAAAATACAAAATCATGTATATTTATTAATATTATTTTTAATTTATAATCAATGAATGGAATTACAAAAAATATATATATATCATAAATATACCAACAAAAAAATTAGCATTTAAAAATAAAATTTATTAATATGTTATGTAAATACTAAATACTTTCTAAAATTTAATTTATTAAAAAAATAAAACAATAAATGAGTGTAATTTTATTATAAAATATAAAAATAAAATATTCTAACTAAATAAAAAACTAAAATTCCACTTAACAAGAACGATATAAAATAAAATTAAAAAGTAAAAAAAATAACTAAAAGTGATACATGTTCACTTTTAAATAAGCCACATACGTAATTTAGGTCATGGCTTTTGCTATCGCTGTGGTACTTACTATGAAGGATTATTCAAGAGTACAAAATTAGATCTCACACATTTTTTCTTTGGTGTGTCACATCTATAACAATACTTAAAGAATTTTACAATAATTTTACTAGAGAACGATTACATTCACTTCCTCTTAATTACTCCTTTACTTTTCATAACAACTCTTATGAACGTATACACATTTTGACATCCAAAGATCTTCCCTTTTTATAAGCAAAGATTTTAAATAAAAACAACACTTAGGTGGCTCTAATTACACACAATGGTGGCTTCAAAAGTCAATAATAATGACTACTAACCATTAACATGGCTGCAATGTCAAAATTAATGGCTACTAACAATTAACATGAGTGAGATTTTTTTTATTATTATTTGAACACATGGGCAACTAAATTTATCTTAATTTTTTTAACATTTGTATCGGTTGGATGACAATCCAACTACTCTTCTCACACAATTCCCAAACAAAAAAAAATATATAATAACCCTCTCCTTGGTCTATCCAACTCTCTCACTTTCTTTTTCTCTTATGTTTTTTTTTTTATTTTTATATGTGCTCGTTCTATGGATGTCTGTAGATAACTTATATTATATATATATACTTATTTAAAAAATTATATTTATAACTAACTCATTATTTATTTAAATATCAAAATTACCTAAAATACTGTTATTTTATGGAATAATTTTAATAAGCAAATTGCAAAAATACCAAAATTTATTTATTCTACTATTTTAGTTAACAAAGTTGAGAAAGAGAATCGCATGCCATAAGAAAGGGATCTACAAAATATTCAAATAAGGTGATCATATGCAACTTCAAAGTATTTTTTTAATTAAGAAAAAAACAAATGTACAAGGAGTTAGAGATACAACAATAGGTCCACTAGACATGGATAACAAATGAAAACAAAGAAAACCGTTAAACAAAAAACTACAACTACATGAAAAGAAGGAGCCCTCCTGAATAAAAATGGTAGAAGCTCAGCAAAGAGTCTTTGATGTAGTATCTTGTGTTAGCATTATTCGATAGCTCTGCAAACATTGTAGGATCGCCTCATTATCAATAGTTGCAAAAACCTCTTTCTCAATATAGACAATCATGTTATCATTCATCCACTCGTCTCCCATTTTGTTACGCAAGTCAGTTTTCACAATATTCATTGCCGAAAATGCCCTCTCAACACTAGCTGTTGCAACTAGCAAAACCAATGGCAGCTCAATAAGACGATAAACGAGGGGGAAAATAGTACATTTGCCAATATCAACCATCTTTATAGCAAAATCTCCCAAGTCCCCGATATTTGCAAAATCATCATCATGTCGCACATCATAAATGAAAGTAGCAAGTTGATCCTCAAGCATCATACGTTCAATCACTGAGAAGTCTTCAGGGTACAACTCTGCAAGATGGAGTAGCTTATGGATGTTGAATTTAGAAAATGAGTTCTTAGGATCAAAGCATGATACCAAAAGAAGTAACTCCGTGCTAGCTTCAGGAAAGCGGTTGAGCATTTCTTGAGAAATCAAATTAATAACCTAACATTGAAATAATGATAAAATAGAGAGAAAATATTAATAAAAAGAATAAATTAATGAGATTTATAAAACTATAATAAATACAAAAAATAATTACCTCACAAAAAATCTCTACACGATAATGGTGAAAATGAGTAATGAATTGTCCTTCCAGCCTAGAACGACCACGAATTGGCATATTATCCTCCATATTAGGCACATCGATTGAGTTCCCCTTACAAAAAGAGGTAACTTCTCCCAAAAACTCCTTCCATCCTGTCTCCCTAAAGTGTTGAAGACGAGCTTTCACCACTTCAATCAATCGCATGGCTTGAACAATATTTTGGTCCTTTTGTTGTAACGCAAGTGACAACTCATTTGTCATCCCCAATAAACGCCTCATCAAGTACATCACAAATACAAACTGATAATTCTCCATTTTTTCAATCAAACTTGTCACTATACCTCTATTATTACTAGAAGTCCCATCATCATGCACATTTTGGAGTACCTCTAAAATTGAGCTCCACATAGAAATTAGCAGGAGAATTGTAGTGTAATGCGATCCCCAACGAGTATCCCCTGGTCATGCTAAACTGGATTCTTGATTTTTTTTTTCTTTACTACTGATTATCTCCGCTTTCTCTAATTGCTCAACCAATCTATCATGATGATGTTACCGAAGTTGATCTCTCCTTTTACATGATGCTTTGATGGCATTAACAATCATATTAACATATTGGAAAAAATCACGCACAATTGGATTCTCTTTAACAACCGCAACAACCACTAATTGTAGTTGGTGAGCAAAACAATGTACATATCTTGCATATGGATTTTCTTTTAAAATAAGTGCTTTCAAACCATTGAATTCACCTCGCATATTTGAAGCCCCATCATATCCGTGCCCTCTTAACCTCGAAAGAGACAACTTGTATTTAGCAAATAAACAATCAATGACATTCTTTAAAGAAATTGCAGAGGTATCAAGCACATGAACCAATGCAAGGAATCACTCTATCACATGTCCATTCTTATTCACATATCATAAAACAACTCTCATTTGTTGCTTTATTGAAGCATCTCGGGCTTCATCAACCATAAGAGAAAAATAATTATCCCCAATATCATCAACAATAACACGTGTAATCTCCATTGCACAAGCATTTGCCAACTCCTTTTGAATTTTTGGGGAAGTCAATTGATTGTTTCCAGGGGCATTTTGATTGACTGTCTTCCAAACTTCTTCATTTCGTAGGCTATACCAATCAAGCAACTCAAGAAAATTGCCTTTGTTTAGTGAATTTGAAGACTCATCATTTCCACGGAAAGGTAAACCTTGCTTCAAGAGAAAACAAGTCACACTTAAAATTGCCGTCAAATGAATACGATATGCAACCTCCATCTCATGTGAATGTGTAGCCAACAAGTGTGACACACTTTGTCTTTGACTTTGGAACCCTTGAAATTTTACTCTTGCATCATTATACATACTATTTATGGTACCGATATGTTCTACAAATCTTTCCAATGCTTTTTTCCAATTATTGAATCCCATTTTAGTGAATGCATCTTTTCCCATTCGACTTCCTCTACTTATCTTGAAAAGATAACACCAAAAACAAAATGCCGCATCTTTTGTCATACTATACTCCAACCATGGATGTTGTTTAAACCAAGCATCTTGAAAACTTCTCTTTTATTTGCTATAATCTTTTTGTGGAAAATTGTGGCCAATTGGTTGACATGGGCCTCTATTCAAATACTCTCTTCTAACTTGATCTATAATTCCAATATCAAAGTCTTCAATTGGTTTTCGTATCCGGGGTCACTAATAATGTTGTTGAAATTAAAATTTGTATTAATGTTCTCCTCGCTTGATTTAGAATCCAATGGTAGTTTAGGAGTATTTGATGACTCTCCACTCTTTGGTCTTTTGATCAAAAATTTGTCCATGATCTATAAAAAAAATAAGTAAAAAAAACTTAAATTATAGACTATAAAAAAATAACAAGCAAAAAAGTTAATCATGACACAACTAACATCATTAGAAGAATCAAACACAAAATTGGTTGAACATGGTAATGCTAACATTCATGCATCTAAATGATTGAATATGTCTTATGAAACCAATTTTGTTATGTTATTGAATCCATTTTGTTATGTGTCAATGAATATGAAACCTTAGGCAATTAGTATAACTTGTCTTATTAAAGTCTATCTTGTTATACATTTTGCTATATAGGTTTAACACTAAACATTATTTAATTATACACATATACATTATGATATATATTAATATTTGATATTCTCAACATTTTAACTCATTGAGACATTTAATCAAACACATTGTGGGCATATTTATAAAAGTGAAGTTTAACATTCATGTTCTATTTTTTCACCCATGAATTTTTCATTCTTATTTCAAGGAGTAATACATTCATTCTCATGGCAATAATAAAAATAATACTAATGTAATATATTCACTATTATCTCCAAGACTCTAGGATAGTTAGACTCCAAGCAACCAATATTCAAGATTTTGAAATCAGGAAACAGAATTTCAAGGAGCTGTTTTGATAACTTGTAGCCCCATGTGCTGGCCGGCCCACAACCACAAGGATTTTTGCTTTTAGTTTTTTATTCAGTTACATTAGTTTTTTTATTTTTTTCCCATTAAAGTCTTAAAGAAATTAATGAAAATTTGAAAAAAAGGGCTGAAGTAGTGAAGTTGATAAATGGGGCCGGTTATAATTAAGTTGTGGGCCCACATCACATGCTAAGCAACTCAATATCATTGAAGTTCAAGCCATCATCATTCATGATTCATCTATTCATGAGCAGCATCTTCATCCTCATCCAAGACTTCAACTTCAAGTCTCATGACTCCTATGATCCCATGATCCCATGATTCCCATCAATTGCTTTGCTAATTGCCGAAGAAGGGCTGGCGGTTGCCATCGGCCGGGAACGTCGAGCAAAGCTGCAAAGGAGGGCTTGAAGCTTGCCGCTGGTTGGGTTGCTCGGCCACCAAGGAGGCTGACCGGCCTCCAAGAGGGGGCTGGTTTTTGGGTCTTCCGACCACTAAAGAAGACCACCGATGGCTGAGGGGAGGCTGAAACCCCTGTTAGCCCCCTTAGTTCCGTCCCTGAATAAACATGTGAAGAATTCTAATCATAAAGGAAAAGGATGGAAGCGTGCGAGATTTAAAAATTCGATCATTTCACTCCAACTAAATTGACATAATAATGGTTTTAGAAGCAAGTCCCAAGTTTGACTTTGAATCTCCAAGGTCTCCAAAAGGTCTATGATAAATGTGGAATTGTTAGGTTGGTCACAGAGTTAACCAAAAAGAGACGAAATACGTGGTAAAGAGATAAGGAAAAATAAATGATCCACTACCTTAATTGCTATATGGCATAAAACACATATAGCAATTTGGGAGTTTGTTATATTTTCTAATAGTCAGATTTTAAAAAAGTAAGAATTCTGTTATCCTAAACTAACCAATTGAAAGTTTTAATTTTGTGAATATAAATACTATTTTAGATAAGTGTGGTAATATAGTATTAAAAGCCACTCATTATTCAATATAATTTTATGTTGAAAGTATAACCATAAGTCTGAGAGTTGTTTTCTTGAAAACACTCTTACACCCTATTAATGACATTTGAGCAATATTTTTTTTATTTTTCTTTATTGTAATTTGTTTCCAGAAGTTTTTTTTTTAATATATATATATATATATATAACAAAGCAATGTTTTAATGCAAACGTAAATATATATATATATATATATAATCAATAATTTCTCTTCTCTTGATTTGAGAGAAAAAGGGTATTTCAGTAATTTTCTATATAAACACAGCAAAGATGATAAAAAGTTAGGGTTTTGCAGCGCTTCCATATTAGCGCTGTGGCGGCCGCGAGAAAACGAGAAGCTCCACAGCGGTGATCCAGTAAGGTTCTCTCTCTTTTCGAAAGATCAAAGTATTCTCTTTGTTTAATTCTATGATCTCAGTGTATTTCATTGGATTTCTGCTTCGAAAACTCAGATTTTGATATATATATATATTTGTTTTTAATCTTCCGCTGTTAAAGTTCTGGTGAGGTTCTCTCGTTTCAATAAATCGAAGCATCTTCTTTGTGTAATTTGATCATTACAATGAACTACAGGGAATTTTTTCTTCGAAAGCTCGGATTTTTATCGATTTTTCGTAATTTTTTTTTTCATTTTTTTCGGTGCTGAAATCTCTAAATGTTCTTCATTGATGTTCATACTTTGTGTTTTTCTAGAGTTTTGTTCAAGCGGCCTCTTATTCATAGATCCATGGCTTTTATGGGATCAGTTCTTATTGTTCTAAAGTTTAATCATCTGCACATAATCTTCACATTATACGTTTTGTTAATGTATATAAACTTGTTTTTTCTTTGATATATCATCATTTCTCTGATGAAAATTGCTCAATAACATTGATTTATGATTTATTATCCTTTTTTTATTATTTATTTATTTATTTATTTTTTTTTTTGTATATACATCAACAAGCTTCCAAGTATGCAGATATTTTATAATTTACTTGAAATGCTTGTTAACTTGAGTTCGAGACTTAGAAATTGCTGCATTGTAAATATCTTTTGTTTTGGGATGGTGTGGATAGTTTATTTTATACTTGGCTTTTGAGTGTAATGGTATGAGATTTGTACTGTATGGAGGATTTTGTTAATACGGTCTGTTTATCATAAGAAATTATAGCTGAAAAATAGTTTTGTAAATTCTGATCTGTTTGAGCAATGTTGATAAATATCGAGTGTTGCATATAACAAAGTATTCATTCAGCACAGAATACTTGACACCCTAAATACGTAGATCGTTGTATTGCTGTCCTTATATAAGGGTGTGCCAAAATTTTGCAGTAAGCAACCATTGATAGGTGGACCATTGATGAGATTCCATAACAGGTCTTTCTTTTGACCCAATCTATTTGTGTAACTTGCTATGATGTTATCTAGAAAAGGAAAGGAAATTGTACCCAACAGCAACTTATATTCAAACCAATGGCTGATGATAGAACTAGAATAGAGATACTTTGTTCCACGTGTTGTGTTTCTAGCAATTTCTGATTTTAATAATCCTTAGCCTGATATTTCTAAATCTGAACAGTGGAAACTCTGGGGCTTTGTAATATTTGATTGATTGCAGTTCTGTATCTTTGATTTACTGTAGAGGCTCTTTATGGATATATTGACATAATGTTCCCAGCAAAAATGATTGTTTTTGCATAGCTCAACTAGTTTTCCATATAATTCAGAAGATTTGTATTGTTTGTCATTCAAAGCAAAATCTGCCTAATGGAAGATGGAACCTACACTGCATGATGTTTACATGGCTTTAAAGATTAAAAGGTTATTTTGTTTTGGGAAATATTATATTGTAGAGCTGTTTTCTTTTAAATTTTTTTTGCCCTTTTTGGGAAGTTAAATTTTTTACCTTGATATAATTTGCTCAAACAGCATATGAGCACAGCACTGTATGTTGAGCATGGTCATAATCTTAATGTAACAACAATGATGTTTATAGAAGATGAGTTATTGCAGTGCTTGTGGAATACAGATTTTAAATTATCTTACTGCCTTTTCTGGTTTTTTTAACTTGTATGTCTCTTATTCCCATATTTATCTCCAGGTGAGTAGTCATGGTCAAGCATAACAACGTTGTGCCTAATGGGCACTTCAAGAAGCACTGGCAAAACTATGTTAAGACTTGGTTTAACCAGCCTGCTCGCAAAACCAGAAGACGCACTGGTACTCTGTCTGTATTTTCAATTGGTTTCTATGTGCTTATCTTTTGTTATTGTAAGTTTATACTCAACTTTAATTTTGTCCATTTATGCATTTGTGATTAATTTTGCAGCAAGACAAAAGAAAGCTGTAAAGATTTTTCCACGGCCAACTGCTGGACCACTCCGGCCTATTGTTCAATGTCAGACTCTGAAGTACAATATGAAACCTAGGGCAGGCAGGGGATTTACGCTTGAGGAACTCAAGGTAATAATCTAAGCATTATATTTTAATATGAGGACTAAACCTTACATGAATATGACAATCTTATGCTTTAATTTCTGATCTAAAAATGTTTCCTTCATAGCAAATTCTGAGATCCTATATACTATTCTATTTCCATGTATATCGTTCAATCATTTAAATAACAAGTAATTTGCTTTTGAAATCTGTTATTTGGAAACCATGTAGGCAGTCAGGAAAGTACCCCACGAAGTTACAATTGTTAGAACCTTTCAGAACTTTGATGTTTTTGAATAGGGCTATTGATTGGTGGTAGTTTAGTTTAGGAGAACATGGAGGTAAAAGACACAGCAATGAATAATAGTTTTAACTTAGCATTTAAGTATAGCTTTTAACAAACAAAACTATTGAGAAAAGCATTTAGAAGTTCACTAATTTTTAAATGTTTCTTTCTCTGATGTGTTTTCACAATACTTGAGTTAGCTAAATTTAAAGCTTCAGCAATTCTTTGCTGTTTACTTTCTGGTAATCTTGATTTCAAAGATGAACTGTTGATCTTCCCTCATCTTTTTACATGGATCATGAAATGCTACATTCATGCTTTGTCTTTCAGGCAGCTGGCATTCCGAAAAAGCTTGCACCGACTATTGGAATTGCGGTTGATCACCGCGGAAGAACCGCCTCCTGGAGGGTCTTCAATCCAATGTCCAGAGGCTGAAGACTTACAAGGCCAAACTTGTTATCTTCCCAAGACGTGCTTGCAAATTCAAGGTTCCTTTCTTTCTTTCCCTCTAAACTTTTGCATTGCTGATGAAATTTACCAAACTGATAAACATCTTCAAATATCTTTTTCAGTCTGGTGATTCTGCACCGGAGGAGCTTGCCACCGCCACTCAGGTCCAAGGCACATACATGCCGATTGTCCGTGAGCAACCTTCGGTCGAGCTTGTGAAGGTGACTGAGGAAATGAAATCATTCAGTGCCTACGGAAAGCTTCGCGTCGAACAGATGAACAAGCGCCAAGTCGGTGCGAGGTTGAAGAAAGCTGCAGAGGCCGAGAAGGACGAAAAGAAGTAGAATCCAATCCCTCACTGTCCTAAAATACTAAACTTATTGCGGTTTATTTCAATTTGACTGTTCTGTTCATCAGTTTTGTTTGTTAAGACTCATGAGATATTAGCAACCTGTTTTGACCTATTTTTTCAATCCACTGTTTTTCCATCCTCACAATTGACTTCTTGTAAGCTCTAGTCTTGTGAAGTGCCTTCAAATCTATTTTTAAAGGAAAACAATTGACTAATACTTCTCAATATTATTTATTAATAATAAAATATTTTTGTATATATTCATCAGGCCTAAATTCCATTTTTATAAAACCATTTATTAACCATAATTTAAATTTTTCAACTCCAAATATAAATCAGTTATTTGAGAAGGAAAAAGGAAAAATATTTGTTAAATTTAAAAAAAAAGACAAGTTTATCTGATGATGCCACAACACATGAACAAACCAAACACACAAATCCACATCACATGACCTCCACAACTTTCTTGCAAGTAATCCATCGTCTTCTTCCACATGAACATATACAAAAATTGAATCCCTAATCCTTGCCTTCCATTGACACTCTGCAATCCCTCTCCTCCAATGTCACTCCCCACCACACCTCTCCCCATCTCTCCTTTCTCCTCACAAATCCCCTCTCCATTCACCAAAAACAAGGCCACTCCATGGTATGATCCTTCTCTCTTCCCTTCTTCTTGCTTCCAATTGTTCTCATCTGTTTCTTGTTTCTTTTCTCAGGATCAATTCAGAGGTTGCACATCAAAAGCACTGATGTTGGTGTTGTCAATGGAGTTGCTAAGAAAAGGTATACATATATATGTATATATTTTTGGTGAAAGAGATGGCATTGTGTGTTAATTTCCATCAGGATTGACAGGAAAATTGTGGAGCATTTAATGTTGGTGAAAGCCAAGGAGGAGTTATCAGATGTTGAAGAAAAGAACATGCTTGATTACTTGTATACATCACAGTACCATATGAGTGGAATCCTTGCAATTTCACTTGGTAACTCTCATGTTTGTTTCCCAAAATTTTGTTTATCTAGTTTGAATTTTTAAATCATTGGAAATATTGGATGTGCAGGTGGTGTGGAGGAATTGAATGTTGATAATATTACTCATGTGGTTTATATGAGATTTCAGAGAAAGGAAGACCTTGCCAAGTTTTATGTTAATGATTCATATTTGGGAATTCTTAAGGAGCATGTTAAACCACATTGCTATGTATGCCCTGGCATGTAATCACTTATCCAGTTCCTTGGCTCCCTTATTTTTAAATTTTCGGAAAAATTACCATCTTGCTATGTTTGTCTGCTCTAATTATGATGGGTTGATTGTCTTGTAGGGGTTGATTTCTTTGGACTATGAATCTGAGTAGAAGATGATATCATGCCCATATTTCGAGAGGAGAGGTTAGGTTTATGTTCTGTATGAATACAGTTTCAATTACATTACTTGATTTAAAAGATGCTATCATTTGATGTATGCATGAACTGGATTATGTGAAATCGATGTTTTTGGTATTCATTCTTGTAATTTGATTGAACAGGAGTTTAACTATGGGGTGGAGTGTGTATTGTTGATTTCATTCTCTGATAACGCGAGCAGACATGCCGTCGAAGAGGCATTAGATACTCTTCGGAGTTTGATTGCGGAATACAGTTCCTTTTGATTGTACAAAGCAACCCAGGTATCCATGATTAAAAATTACTCAGCTTATTAACAAATTGCACATGATACAGCAGTGATGAAAAGTTATGATTTATTTCAGTTTGAGACATAAATCTAGAAATAATTGTATAGCCATAGCGATTTCGTTTATTCCTGAATTCACTTGAAAGTCTTGAAAGATAATAATTGGCATACTCTAAACCATTTCAACACTTGTCTTTCAATTGGATTGTGACAATTAATTACAATCGGCGATGAACTTGTGTTACTTGGATGAGTATGGTCTGTGGGGAGTGGGCGAAAGTGATGGATGCTAATGAGCATTGACCCAAAACCTCAAATGTTAACAGAGTACAATTTAATTGTTGTTGTTGTTTAATGTTGTTTTATGGCGCTCAATTTAAATTTCATAGAGTTATTTTTAGAGAGTGACAATCATCGCCATTCAAACTGAAGGACAGGCTATGTATATCAGTGGAAAACATAAAGCTTTTAATTCAACTGTTTATGTATGAACAGCATGTTTGCTGAAACATATTGAGAAATTTCTTGCACTTATCATCTTGAAATTTATTTGTTCTCGTGCTGAATTTTTTTACTTAGATTAATTTTCACAATCAGTAAAAATTTCAGGTCAAATTTTCAACGTCACAGATAGCGAATACACATGCTGCAGTCATACAGCTTTCCATCTCGTAGGATTGTTTTCTTGTTTGTTTATGTTTAGCTGATAATTACTCGAAAATTTGAAATCACATTAGTTTCTTTTTGCGAGAAACTGGAACAAAACTTATCAATTTTGGAAATATGAGTTAAATCTTCACTTTGTGCTTATGGTCTTCTGCAGTTGAAGACTTGGAGATGTTCAAAGGCAGCTCTGATTACAAGGACGTAAGAACACTAAACCTTCGAGTATAAATCTTTCTCATCCTTCTCTTTTTCTAAAGTACGAAAAATACTCATTGTCAAAAGGCTTTGCATTCCGAGAGAAATCCGCATTTGTAACTCATAGCAACACAATTAGATAATATAATTCTTTCACTAATTTCCATATCGAACTTAGACATGCAGTAATCAGTAATATATGTCTCAATAATCATCGAGGCATTTGCAGTTCTTGAAGTAAAGAGTGAGATATTCAGTAGTATAATCCCTGAGCTATCAGAAAAATTGGCGAAAAGTTTTATAGTTCACTTGTGTAGATTTGTTTTTCAATTACATCGAGGCTTTCTTCGGTTCATCGAGAAAAACAAGTTTCTTTTCTGCATAGCTTGTTTTATCATTCTGTGGTATCAAAATTGGATAAATTTCTCAATTAAATTTTTCTGAAAAACTGCAGATGTGGAGATTGAAATTCAGAAGTGACAAGGAAAGCTTTGTTGATATATTTTGTTGTTGATCCTATTGGCACTGAGCTTATGTAGTTAACAATAGTACTACTAATCATGTAATGACTTCACATTCTTCTTTAATTGTATACCATGTTCTTTATATTTTCCTTGTTCTACCCCTCTTTCTTTCTTTTTTTTCTTTATATATAATTAATTAATTTGCAACTCTCTCTCTTTTTTTTCTTTATATATAATTAATTAATTTGCAACTCTCTCTCTCTCTCTCTCTCTCTCTCTCTCTCTCTCTCTATATGTGTATATATATAGAGGCATTAGTATCATGGACGCATGTAGATAATTACTAACGTGATGAGCAGTCGTTAATTCAATATTAAATACTGAGTTCTTGTTTGGAGCAGTATAACTATATGCTTCTCTGTTGAGTCAATGCATGGAATTAGATCATGTCCCAACCCGTGACTGAGTTGGGCAAGTCCAGTAGATTTTTACTCATGGACTTTCATAAATAATATTTTTGCCATATATATATATATATATTGTTTGTATTAGTATTATATATATATATATATATATATATATATATATATATATATATATATATATGTGTGTGTGTGTGTTGGTTGTATTAGTATTGATCAATCAAAGGTTGGTTTGCTAAAGATCATTTGGGGATTGGGCAATTTTCTTAACAAGATGATTATTCCTAATAATTAGTGTTGGTTTCCAAAATTCAAACTTATAAATTTGGTGGGATTTTATTTCAAAATAAGCTAATGATTGTTAGAAGTAAATTAAATATATTATTTTGATTTGATTTGACATTGTTTGCTAACAAGTGTGTGGCTATCAATATACTCTAATATTTAAAATTACTTTTATACCTTTGTAAAACATCAATTTTTAAGATTTATATCCTTTGATGGCAAAGAGACTTAAAACCAAGAATATATATATATATATATATATATATATATATATATATATATATATATATATATATATATATATAATATATATATATATATTTTATTCAAATGTTAAGGAATTTCTAACTATTGATAAACTTCTCAATTTATTCAATTGTAACATTTTAAACATTAAAAACATAAAATAACTTGTCTGAATTCCAAATTCTAGAATGCAAAATCTTTCATTTAACTTAAAGAAGAAGACAAAAAGTTGTGCACAAGTTCAACAAAATTCCACAAACTTTTTGTTTTCTTCTCAATATTTAAAACAAAGTAAAATCCAAGAAACCTTTCCCCCACATTGACTCTTATCAACACCAAACCAAAAAAGAAAGAAAACAAGGAAGACTAAATTAAAACAAGAAAAATAAACAACATATAAGACTCTAAATGGTATATAACAAAGTCACAGAAATATAAAAGATTAATTATGGAAGGATTTGGACCTTGAGGAACTAATCTTTTGGAGACTCCATAAAGAGGATGAACAGGATCATCACCATTGAAAGAGCTTGAAGGAGAGAAAGACATGGATGGAGAGGAATAATGATCATGATGATGATGCACTACTTCTTCTTTTTCATTGCTTGTATTAGTACTAGAACTAGGCTTGAAATCCTTGTCTTTTATAGACCTTGCATGAGTTACATCAAAGTGAAGAATAACAAGGAACATAAGTATGAAGATGAAGGAGCATAACAACATGGGTTGTAGATGAAGAAGGTTTTTGAGCTTCATTTGAGAGAGAGAGAGAGAGAGAGGATTGTGAGGTGGTAGGCATGTGAGGGTGGAGGAGAGTTTAATATGGGGACAGATGCTTTGAAGGTGGGGAAGACAACCAAGAAGAGAGAGAGAGAGAGAGAGAGAGAGAGAGAGAGAAGAATAGTGGAATGGATTGGTATATGAGGAAAATTAATAAGAAAGAGGAATAGTGGATTGGATTAGTATATGTATAATTATTGAGAAATATTTGCATTTCTCCCAAAAAAATAGGAAGTACTTTTCTACCCTTGTAAAAATGATATTTGTTTACAGGGAAAAGTATATATATAAAAAAAAACTTGTTGTTTTCAACTTTTGCAAAATAAGAGTAGAATTATTTTTATATTTTTATAATATGTGGTTTCATGGTTTATGATGATGTTTTTAACTTTTTGTGAGAGCGAAAATCCTTTCGTTTATATATAAAAATCACTAGTTGTTATAAAAAATATGATTTTTCATGTATACTATATTTGATTTTTGGGATTTAAGTTGTTTGGCGAGAAATTAATAAAACTTAATATATATATATATATATATATATTAATTACTTTTAAATGAGAAATGAGTGTCTAGTATAGGTGTTTATTAAAAACATTAGCGACCTGTGCGTCTATGGCGTCCCTTGACGGGGCGCTAGTCATTTCTGTTGTAAAAATTATTAAAAATTAGAGGGTGTTTTTGCCTATAAAAATTTTTGTTAAAAATATAGAAAAAATTATGCAATTGAGTTAAGAGATCTCCAAATCACTTTACAACTATTAACAGGTTTTTAATTTTTTATGTCATTGTCCATATGCAGATAAGAACAACAAATTAGAAAATGACTTTGAAAAAATGAAAATTCCTTCGATATCTTATGAAAATGAATAGTTATTAATACACCCTCATAAATCATATTAATTTATATATTTTTTACAAATGCATTTTTATTTTTTTATATATCCTAATTAACGATTCAAAATCAACATACACATTATATATATATATTATATATACAATAATTGATTTTTTAATTTTAATTTTATTTCTCAATACAAATGAAGTGAAAATAAGTTAAATAATAGTCTATTTTTCAATAAAAATTTTTGTAGTTAAATTTTTGATCAAATTAAGGTGTATATAAGTAAACAAAAAATGATTCTCTAAAAGTAAACAAAAAAATGATTATATATATATATATATATATATATATATATATATATATATATATATATATATAAGTAAAAATATTTTAACAATTGTATATAAGCAATTGTCTATTTTTGTTAGGGTATGTAAGGGAACAAATAACCTAAAAAAAAAAAGGAAGTAAATTAATGGAATAGTAGATTGGATTAGTATATATGTATAAGAATAACACAAAAGAAAGTGAGAGATTGAGGAGCTTTGTCATGATGAAAGATGGAAAAAAATAAGCCTGTTGACCAAAGTAGTGGGATATGAGTTCCACTTCCATTTTGGCTCTTTTTGCATGCACTTCTCTTATTATTATTATTATTATTATTATTATTATTATTTACTTTTATATTTTATGATAATAGGAATAAATAATATTTTATTTGTTGAATGGTGTGGTCAATGATTGATGGGTAAAAATAATTTTTATACATGATATGTGACATAAATAAATTGTCCATATCCACATTCATATTCACATTGAGTATCACGTTAGCTTCAACAATAATCATTGGGCACAAAGTTTAGAATTAAAAAATTGCTTAATGAAGGGGTCAAAATCACCATATTCCATTGATAATATATATAGCATAATTAACAAGTATTATATGTTTATACATGTCATCTCAATCGCATAATAAATTAACAGAATACGATATCTATACATGTCATCTTAATGACAGAATAAATTAACAGAATACGATATTTGTACAAGTCATCTCAATTGCATAATTAATAAGCATAAATAAATATGCATGCTTAGAGTTATAGTAATTTTATCAATAATTACGCTAGACTAATCTTAATACTTAGACAAATGGATGGGATGGGATGGGATGGGTATTTACAAGATTATATATGTACATCTTCACATATGTATATAATCTATTCTATCAAAAGATTAAAATTAAATCTGTATATTTATATTATTAGTTTTTAAAAATTAAAAAAATAGTATGGATTTAAAGGATATAAATAAAGAGGCGATCTTATTTTTCTTTGAATAGATTTCTAAAATAGATCTCTTGAATAGGGTTTTCAGTATAATATGGATCTTTGTCATCTAGCATACTCATCGTTATTTTTTTATAAAGAAATTTTAAATTTGAGCTTTAAAAATTCTTAAATTCTTAAAAATTTAAAAATTATAAAAGCTATATCTAAAAATCATGACTTTCAATTCACTACAAAATCTATACTAAAAATCTAAAAATTTAAACCCTAAATAATAAATACTTAAAGCCTAAAACCATAGTGCTAAACTCTAAAGCCCTCGATCACTGTCACTAGCACTAAACAAGAAATCACAAACCCCTGCGAGGGTTTGTGATTTTCGATTAGGGTTTAGGGAAAAGAATTCGAGTTTATCGTTTAAATGTTTATCTTTTACGATTAAATGTTTAAATTTAGAATATAAATAATAAAGAAATTAAATTCTTTTTCAAA
>NC_052484.1:2998640-3052500 GCF_009730915.1 Dioscorea cayenensis subsp. rotundata
CATACGTATTGCTAGATGGGATGAAATATTATCAAAAAACCTTGCTATAGTTTCGAATGAGTTGGGTATCAAGACCGTATATACGAAAGTGAATTTAACAATCTAAATAATCAAGTTTATTTATGAATCGATCGAAAAGTATATACATTATATTAAAGGTATACCTCAAAAAAACTTTCATTCCTAGCCTTCATTTTGACTGTCATTTGTCCTTTTGTGATTGGGTAAAAAAATTATGTGGTTGCTACTTGGAATTCATGTCACACTATCAAAAGTGATCCTTAACGTTTCCATCATTCTGATAAAAAAATGACATATTGACTTTGTTAACCCCTTAACATTATCTTTTAATATAAAAAAAAATAAAAAAAAATATTTCTTGTTATAGTGATTTTGAATTCATGTGTAGTATGAGAGTTGTTCAAAAAGTGATCCTTCATGTCTCCATTCTTTTGATAAAAAGTTCAATGAAATCTTGACTTTGTTAACATGTAGACAACATCAAAACCGTTTCAATATATTGATTTGTATATTTCACTAAATGCAAATCACTTAACCTGTGAATTGTTTTTACTTCTCCACATATATATACAGTGAGACAAAATAAAATTTTGCCTCCTCAACTGGCTTATAAATATGATAGAATGCATATATGAATTGTGAAACACAAAATTTTATTAAAGATTAAGAATTTTATCTAAGAATTGAGATATCGAGAGGATACCATCCATTTCAAGGGATAGGTGAATTTTAAACCAACTTCCTTTTGCTTTTAGTTGATAATTAATAAGCCACAAAAGGAATTAAATAAAATAAATAATATGTTACTTTGTAAGTATCAGTTTAGGATCTTTTTCATATTTTAAATAATTTTTTACCCCGAATTACTGTCTGTCAAAAATTATTTTTTCATAATCATTGATGAAAGTTTATTCTATCAAAATAATAGTAAAACAAAAAGAAGACTATTATATTGTTAGCATTGAATTTAATTTGATAATTAAGGTGATTTTAAAAATTAATGTTACTGATTGGCTTTATATGAATTGAAATATATTGTCCGTATTATAACCATGCTTTCTAGACAAAGTTAGATTTGAAAATAGATTTGGAATTTATGAGAAGTGTGGATTTGAAGCATATAAAAAAAAAGAAGTTTAAAATGTAACTGCTTTACGTGTTATAAAGCATCTTCAAAATGTTTATAATATTACGATTAAAGATGTGAGTGAGAGAGAACTAAATTACACTAAGTATGAATTAGATGATTTAAAAGATGCTAATGAAATATTACTAAGAAAACCTTGCTATGGTTTCTACGATCTAGTTGGAAGAGTCAAGACTCAGGATGAGGTCAAGGACCGAACAATCTGGAAAGTAATCAAGTTTATTTATGAGAACGCACCCAAACTGTACATACATTAGTATTAAAGCTATACCCCAGAAAAACTTTCATTCCTCAAATTTTCATTTTGAGTGCCATTTGTCCTTCTCGTGATTGCGTATTATGTGATTGTTATTTGAATTCATGTCATCACTATCAATGTGGATCCTTCGGCAAGTCGTCCATCATTCTGGATATTGCACCTGACTCTGTTAACTCCATCAACATTATTTTTAATACAAACAAAGTTATTTACATACTCTAATGTTATAGTAATTTTGAATCCATGTGTAGTATGAGAGTAGTGATCCTTCATGTCTCATCCTTCCGATCCCTCTATGTCTCCCATCCTTTTCCGATAAAAATTCAATGAAACCTTTGATCTTTTGTTAACATGTAGACAAGACATCAACTATTTTAATATATTGATTTGCACATTTTCCATCAATGCAACACGTGAAAACGCGCTGATTTGTTTTAACTTCTCCCAAATACACATACAAAGTGAGACAAAAACATGTACTATCTCCTCATGACGATGTATAATATGATAAAATGCATGTATGTATTTGTAAAACCACAAACAAATTACATTAAAGGTTGGGCAATTTTAGCTAAGAATTGAGAGATTGAGAGGATACCATCCATTTTAGGAGACAAGTGGATTTTAAACCAACTACCTTTTGCTTTTAGTTGATATTTAATAAACAATGTATTTCTACATAAATATATACTTTTAAGGTATCATTTGGATCTTTTCCATATTTAAATACTTTGAATTACTATTTATCAATTATTTGTGACATCATGCGCCAAATCATTGACACATATCTTTGTGTGCTGTCTTTAATAACAACAATAGACACAGGAAGACTCTGAATGCCATATTGCTGTCACTGCTTAATTTAATTTGATACTTAAGGAGATTTTGAAAAAATTAAGATTACCGTCTGCAATATATGAATTTGAAAAACATGGTCTAGATCATAAACCATGCTTTCTAGTCAAAGTCAGATTTGAATATAGATTTCGAATTCATAAGCAGTGTGGATTTGAAGCATATACAAATAAGGAAGCTGAAAATGAAGCTGTCCTACGTGTTATAAATCATCTTCAGAATGTTTATAATATTACGATTGAAGATGTGAGTGAGAGGGAACTAAATTACACTAAGTACGGATTAGATGATTGAAAAGATGTTGGTGAAATATTATCAGAAAACCTTGCTATTGTTTCTAACAAAATGGAAGAGTTGAAGACTAGGATGAGGGTGGGTGAACTAGAACAATCTGAAAGTAATCAAATTTATTTATGAATCTATCGAAAACTATATATATATATATATATATATATATATATATATATATATATTATATTAAAGCTATCCCCTACATAAAATTTCATTCCCAACCTTCAATTTGAGTGCCATTTGTCCTCATGTGATTAGGTAAAAAAAAAAATTATGTGGTTGTTACTTGGAATTCATGTCACACTATCAAAAGTGATCCTTCATGTTTCCATCATTCTGATAAAAAAAATGACACCTTGACTTTGTTAACTCCTTAACATTATCTTTTAATATAAACTAAGTAAAAAAAGAAATTATTTAATGTTATAGTGATTTTGAATCCATGTGTAGTATGAGATTTTTTTAAAAAAAAGTGATCCTTCATGTCTCCATCCTTATGATAAAAAAATCAATGAAATCTTGACTTTGTTAACATGTAGAAAACATCAAAACTGTTTCAATCTATTGATATGTACATTTTACTGAATGCAAATCACTTAACCAGTGATTTGTTGTTGGCTTCTCCACATATACATACAGTGAGACAAAATAAAATTTTGACTCCTTAGTTGAGTTATAAATATGATAGAATGCATGTATGCATTGTGAACCACAAAAAAGATTATTAAAGATTAAAAATTTAAGCTAAGATTTGAGAGATCTAGTGGATACATCCATTTCAGGAGACAAGTGAATTTTAAACCAACTACCTTTTGCTTTTAGTTGATATTTAATAAATAATAAAAAAAATTACATGATATATACCTTTTAGGTATCATTTGGATCTTTTCCATATTCAAATTTTTTTTTACTTGAATTACTATTTATTTTCAATTACTTGTGACATTTTTTCATACAATTCATTCATAGATATTTTTGTTTGTCTTCAATAAATAATAATAGTAATAAAGTGATAAATGGAAGACAAAGTCCATGATACTATCACTACTCAATTTAACCCATGGAGTAAGCGCCGGCCTCTACACTAGTATTTAATAACAATTAACATAACAATAGTGATAGTAACAAAAACCTATATATTTTTCTAATGAGAGGGAAAGAAAAAAGAGAGAGTAATTGCTTATAAGGGCATTAAATCAAGAATTTCCGCATGTCAAGGACAGATATATACATATAAGGATAGCGAGTAAGTAGTTAGAATGATCATGCAGAACACCACGCCCTCTATTAAGAATGTACCACGCGTCGATTATTGAGACTATTAGGGGATGAAATTAACACTATGTATAGATTATGTTGATTTTGTTTTTAGAATTGCCAATATGTGTGTGTATATATATCAAATGGTGGCAATATAGAAACTAGTCATTAATATAGGACTTTATGTTTTGACTAATAACTCAAAGTAGTTAATTTTTTATTAAGAAACATTTTTATTTTAATGAACATCAGTAACTCGATTACCTCCTCTGTCAAGTGGCTTTGACATATTAGAATGAAATAACGGGGCAAACATTGCTTTTGAACTTATACTTTAGGCATGATTTTTTTTCCAAGATTATTTAAAGAACAAGGAAATATTATTAAACCATGAAGTTAATTTCAGTCTATTACCAAAGATTTTAGGGTATAGTTACTCTTAATGCCATGCATTTCTTTGCTTCATGCATTTGAATTAGAGACTTAATGAAATACTTGTTCAAGAACCAATTTAAAATAGATCTTAAAGTGTGACTCAGTAAATTACATCAGTGGAAATCTTGCAAACAAGAAGTTCCATCATTTTTCAAGAATAATTTCAGATTAAATTGAGAAAACCATCAACTCTTCCGGAAAACTTATATAGGAAAAAACACATAAACATATGATATTAAAATTAATTAATTAATATTCAATAACATTAAATAACATTAGACCCTACACTTCAATTTTTCTGCAGGTATGGATGTAAGCTTTACAAATTACAAGCGGCTTAAAAATGTGAAAATTTCTAGCCTTAGTTATTTTCATCATATTTCTACTCTTTTTCCCTTGAATTTTCATGTTTAATTTTTAATATAAAACTTATAAATATATATATTAAATATCTTTAAAATTTATTTTAGTCACCTCTAATTTTCAAATACTATTCATCATGCCTCCTTTAATTTAATGTTATATTTAACAATTTTTACATTTTACTTTTGTGTTACAATTAGATTATATATATATATATATATATATATATATATCAAAATATGTATACAATCTACTGATGTTGGTAGAACGTCTGCAGTTGAAAACAATAGCAGAGATAGAAAAAGAGACATAGAATGGGTGGTGGGCAGGTTGCTTAGTATTGAATTGGTTTATATATTTTGCATCTGTAAAATAAGATTCGACGGCTATGATTTGTTGGGTTACTGTAAATGATTAGACAGTTCAGATCAAAACACTATACATCCCACTTTTATTACTATTCAATAAGCACGATATTACTATTTATCAAAACAGTGATTACCGTTGGATTGAAATCTACGAACGTTCTTAGTGACAAACCCTCATTTGACAAAAAAACAAAAAGTCCAGAGGTGTGTACACTGTCTAAGAATTGATCATTCAGCCTGTGTTCTCTCATCCGACGATATGGGGTTTGAACAGTAAGTCCACACCCACAACAGGTATCAGCTAGTATAATTGTGTCCTCGAGATATCTCAAATGTCTTGTAATCGCTTTTCACAGTGAGAATAATATTATCCTTTGGTTATATATATATATATATATATAATATTTTCTGGAAAAGAAATAAAAAAATCTAGTTAAAATAAAAAAAAATTATTTAAAAAGTTTCTTAATTTCATCTTTATACAAAATTCCGAATTCACCCATCAAATAAATTCCAACCCAAATAATAAATCTTATTCATCATATTGGGCCAAAGCCCAACATCTCTCTAAACCCTCAAAATAAATAAAAAAACAAAAATAAAAAAAAAAACCCTTCAACTTCTCCATAATTACAACCCAACCCTCCCAAAACCCTTATTTCCGAGGCGCCGCCCCTTCGCCTCTCTTTTCAATTGGAGTGCGAGCGCTTGATCGAGAAATCTAGGGTTTCAATCCTTCGCCTCTTGGATGGGATCGAAGAGCAACGGATTCGCCAAGCCGAGGTCTTCTTCGATGAAGGGATTCCAGGTTTATAGGAATAGCTCCGTGGAGTGGAAGCCGTCGCCGGTTGTGGCGCTCGCTACCAGCCCTGATGGTTCCCAGGTCGCCGCTGCCCGTGACGATGGCTCTCTCGAGATCTGGCTTGTTTCCCCTGGCTCTGTTGGCTGGCATTGCCAATTGGTTTGCTTTGTTTCGCTCTTAGCTCTCCGTTTTAGCTCGATCTTTGCTTCTCTGTTGTTTGATTTTTATGATTTCTGGTTGTAGACGATTCAAGGGGACCCGAACTCCAGGGTGTCTTCGCTGGTGTGGTGTCCGCCGAGCTCCACAAGCGCCGGGCATGGTCGTTTGTTATCTTCGAGCATTGATGGGTCTATCTCAGAGTGGGATATCTTTTCCTTGCAGCAAAAGGTCTTTTTTTTTTTGTTTCGACCTCTCTGTATGGGCTTTTGTTTTGATTTTGTGAATATACGCTCTTAATTTCGGTTTTCTTAGTGTGCACATTTTCTTCAATTCAAAATCGTTTTTTTATTTTGAAAATCTAGTTAACTTCCATGTGCACACAGTCTTGCAGCTAATTTTTTTTAATTGTTATGTGCTTACTGGATATTTGGTCTGTAATGATTTTCCTGTTATATATTATCGTTTTGGATGTTTTTGTTTTCTAGTCTTTCGTCTCTGTATGTTTAACCGTCAAATTAAATTCCTAGTAGTTGTATGAGGTTAATTTCCAATTTTGGCAGTCTTCATTTTAAGTTGGTACGTGCATACTGGATATTTGTTCTGTGATGATTCCTGTTGTTTCTTATGATTTCAGATATTTTTGGTTTTTTTGTCTTGCCCTTTATATTTGTACCTATCACTAGAATTAAGGTTTATTGGCAGAACTGATATGTTTATTTGCTGTAAATGATGGTTATTTCAGATTGTAGTAGATTCTGTTGGAGTATCTATCTGGCAGATGGCGGTGGAACCATACAATGATTCATTGCATTTTTCAAACATTGGCTCAGGGCTTGTAGAAAATGGATTTACAGATGTTGATGCTCAAAGCGATCCGGAATCTAGTGAAAGTGATGATGACAATGATGAAATCAATTCTGTTGCTATCAGAATGGAAAATCAGCGATTGGCCATTGCTTGTGATGATGGTTGTGTGCGTATCTATGATGCATCAGATGCTGGAGAAGTAACATATAGCAGGTCATTTCCCAGGGTTAGCGGTTAGATCTATACCCATTCCTTGCATTTCTAAACTACATTCCAAGCAGGTTTATAATTATGCATTCCTGCAGGGCGCCTTTTGAGTGTTGCTTGGAGCCTAGATGGAAAACATATATTTGCTGGAAGTAGTGATGGGTATGCTTTCAACAATTAATTTGTTAATTTTGAAATGCAAGTATTATTTTATTTATTTTTTGTGATTGCTGTATTGCCTTATTGTATTTGACTATGTAAAATCTGGAAATTTTGCAGATTAATTAGATGCTGGAATACTTCATCATTTCATGAGACTTATCGTGTCACAGTTGGGCTGGGGGGCTTGGGTAGTGGACATGAAATTTGCGTGTGGTCACTATTATTTTTGAGGTAGGAGAAAATTTACTTTGAAGCTATAAGTAGGAAGTTTGATGATCTTGTTCTCTGCCTATTCATTATTTTTAAGCTCTTTATCTCTTTTTAGTGCTTCCCATTCACATTTATCATTACAGGGATGGGGTCCTTGTTAGTGGAGACAGTACTGGTAGTGTTCAGTTTTGGGACAGTAAGCATGGCACCCTGTTGCAGGCCCACACATATCACAAGGGTGATGTCAATGCCCTAGCAACAATTCCCAGTCATAGCAGAGTGTTTTCTACTGGTTCAGATGGGCAGGTAATTGTGTCCTCCTTGCATCAAATTCCATGTGATCTTCTCTAGAAATTATAGATGTCCAAAAATGAACTGAGAGATGTATTCCACCTGAAATGGGTAAGGGTTGTGGCTATGGTGATCTGATTTTCTGAAATGATTATAGATTCTATAGGACAGAATCAATGGATAGATGGAAGAGCTCCTTACATTATAGTAAATTGAGTTTTCCTTCGTGAAATGTGCTACAGATTCTTAAAATGGAGTCAATTTACACATGGAGGAGCTCATTACACTGCATAACGATGAAATTGAGGTGTTGTTTGCTTAAATGTGCTACAGATTACCTTTCCCGTGATTTCATTTGCTTGTATATCTGAACCATAGTCACCCAATTTGTTGATTTTTATTTATTTATTTATTTGAAAAATTGCTTATTGTGGATTTTTTTTTCACTGAATAATTTGGCCATTTCAAGTTTCCTAAATTCACAAAACATTCATTTTAAACGAAATAAAATTAAAGCATGTATTAATTTTTCTGTGTTAATATAAATTCTTTTCAAGGTCCTTTCAAACTAATCCACAATTTTTATATCAAATTTTGAAATTTTCATGTCTCTAGGATTTCTCATAATCAGAATTTTTAAGCAAGCTTTAGAATCTATTCGATTGCCATGCTTTTATCATTAGTTTTTTTGTTTCCTTGATGGCCTTTGGATTCATCATGAAGAACTAAAGAGCATTATGCCCAGATAACCCAAATGCTAGAACTTCCCAGCAATAGAAGAACATTATTTTTATAGGATGTAAAGGAGATGAAAAGATGAGAACATAATTCAGAAGAGATACCAGCAGGAGCACAACTGATTGCAAATACAATCTTGTCGCTATGGTGGATACAATGGGTCTGTAACAGCTTGATCATGCATTTGTCTCTTGTGTGTGTATGGGTTTTTTTTTAATCTTTACACAAGTTTAAGGCATGGACATCACGTAATAGTAGATATCTGATAATGACCTATGGCATTAAAGAATTTTTTTTTTCATGTCTTGAAGTTATTGTTGTCTTTTTTCAGGTTATTTTATATAAATTGTCTGGTGGTACACTGGCTTCCGGTGATAAAGAGCAACCTGCTGAACAAATAAAGAAATGGGTTTATGTTGGATATGTGCGAGCTCATACCCATGACGTCAGGGCCTTGACTGTCGCAACACCCATTTGTGGAGAAGGTTTGTCTAGAATCCAAATTTTATTTTTCAAGGCAGCTCTTTCTAATAATCATGTCTATTTTTTATTAAACTATCCATGTATTTTAATTGATCCTTTGGCCATCCTCTTGGTCGCTGCCACACCGTAAGCAGAGCAACCACAAGATGAGAAGTTAACAAAAGTACGCCGTCGGGAGAAGCCTATCAGTTTCAGTTATCACAAATGGGCACACTTGGGAGTTCCTATGCTCATTTCTGCAGGTGATGACACCAAACTTTTTGCTTACTCTGCAAGGGAGTTCACGCAGTTCTCTCCTCATGACATCTGCCCTGCTCCTCAACGACCATCCATTCAGCTGGTACACAATACAGCCATAGATGGAGCTCCAATGATACTTGTGCAGTCATCTGATTGCTTGGATGTTATGCCTATAAAAGTTGGCAATAATGCTACTCTAAGTATGCCTTCTAGACAACATGCCACAACTCAACTTCTAGCTCGAGTTAAGAGCAAAAGATCTCGAAAAATCATTTGCAGCTGCATCTCTAGGACGGGGATGCTGTTTGCATATTCTGATCACGTGAAACCCAATTTGTTTGAATTGAAAAAGCCTAAAGCAGGAAAAACTGGGTTCTCTGTCAACAAACTAGAGTTGCCTCGAGGGTTGCCTTTTGCACATTGTATGGTATTCAGTGCTGATTCTTCATGCTTGATGCTTGCTGGTCATGATAGAAAAGTATATGTAAGCTTCTTAACTATTTTCTCTGTCATTAGTAAGGGTTCGGCATGAAATTAAATTTGTATGAGACAGCTTAAACCTGATTCACATTACAATCTAATCATTCTAGAATTGCCTAGGGTGCCTCTTTACATTTCTGGTGAGTCCACATTAAATGAGCACATTTATGCATTTGTCTATAATCTTCTGATTGCTGTGTCTTCTTTGTTTATGCACTTTTTCTAAGTCAAAGATGTAATTGTTAAGAACTTGATATTTATCCTTCCATTCTGATAACAGGTTGTTGATGTGAGAAGATTAGAAGTAGTGCATACTTTTGTGCCTCATCGAAAGGAGGACGACTTGAATCTTCCTCCAAATGAACCTCCTATAACAAAAATGTTCACTAGTTCAGATGGGCAGTGGTTAGCTGCCATCAATTGTTTTGGGGACATATACATATTTAATCTGGAGACACAGAGGTCAGAAATGCAGTATGTTATTACTTGTTTAGTTTTCTTACTTTCTAGCTTAGTTAATTGTGTTTTCCACAAGTTCTTAGCTATTCTTTTACAGTAAGCTGTTTTTCGATCCCTTACCTTTTAGTAGTGGCAGGTTGTTTACATATATTAATTGGTTTGTTAATATTTTTCCTTTAACAGACAACACTGGTTCATATTTCGGCTGAATGGGGCTTCTATTACTGCTGGTGGTTTTCCTCCTGGAAATAGCAATGTGCTTGTAGTGACAACATCTTCCAACCAAGTGTATGTGTTCGATGTTGATGCAAAGCAGTTAGGTGAATGGTCGAGGCGCAACACATTTCTTTTGCCAAGAAACTTTCAAGAATTCCCTAGGGAGGTTATTGGGCTCTCCTTTTCACCTTCCTTACATTCAACTTCGGTCATTGTATACAGCACAAGGTTAGCCAATCTCTCGATGTTCATTTTTTAGTTCTTATTCTTCATTTTCTATGATCAAGTTGTGTAAGATCTGAATAACTCACTCTTATACACAGGGCGATGTGTTTGGTTGATTTTGGCCTGCCTATTGATCGGGATGATGAATTACCGAATGGTTACGATCTAGCATTGGACAAATACGAATCAATAAAGTCTGCAAAAGCTAATCGGAAGAGGAAAATACGAAACCAGGAATCTAAAGTGCATAGTAAAAACTTTGATTTCTGTGCATTTGGAGATCCAGTTCTATTCGCCGGTCACCTATCGGAAAACTCATTGTTAGTCATGGAAAAGAGATGGATGGATGTCGTTCAAAGTTTCGATGCACCAGTTCACAGACATATTTATGGAACTTAGGGAATTTATCACTGATTCAAACAAAGAAAAGATACCTTTTACAGTTCCTCTCATCGAGCTCACCGACCTGTTTAAGTGACTAAAGAACCGGCAACAAAACAGTAAAGGGAATGCAATGCTGAAGGTTTAACCAATTCGGGATCTTTTAACGATGGAGGCCATTGGACATTTGAAACTGTAAGATGAGGGCGAAAAAAGTCTTTACCAAGTTGTACTACAATCTTTTTTGCTTCTATTGTAAAATTAATGTCCACTTAATACATGATTCTTTCTTTTTCTTTGCTTTGTTTTAGTGTGTTTTTGGCTGCTATTGTGTTTCCTCTTGTAAAAGTTTCACTTGGTGTGTTATTAGACCACCTTGTGTTCTTCTATTTGGTTTTCAAACACAGCAGCTGGTATTAGATGTCAGATAATGTTGTAACCATGTTAGCCTCAAAAGTCTATTGAAGTTTTTTGATGCTTATAGATGTTGATGATCTTGTTTTCCTTTTCCCCCTTGAATATGTGTTAGTTTGTTTGAATGCCACTAATGTTATTGAAATTCCTAAGCAGAAAGGACTACTTCGTACAATTTAATCAGATTACTTCATATAAGCTATTTTCTTTTATTATTTTAAATTTTTTGTTAATCTAAAACCAAAATTATATTATCTAATATATTTATATTAGACCTTCATGATGAACCATTGGATTAAAATTCAACAGTCTTCGAGATAGCATACATAGTTCAGAGAAATTTTCGTTCAGCATCCAAGGGGCAAATGTTTATTTTTAGTATGTTAAATAGGCAAGGTTTTTTTTTAATATGTAAAATAGGTTTATAATTGTAGCAGTATTGTAGATATAAAAAATCTTTATACATTACATCATGTCAGTCAAATCAAGTGTTTTGTCAGGGTTTTGTCATAACTCTGTTGTAAAACATTGAGCTTGAGTGGTTTTAGCTAATTGTTTTGTAAGTAGTTTTGAGTCTTTCGGAGTTTATATAAGGTTCCTTACTGTTTGTATGGTGGACACATCTTGAATGAATAACAATCTCTAAAGCTTTTGCGCTAAATCCCCTCATGTTCTTGCATATATCCCTCTCTCTATAAGCTTCCGACCCTAACTTTTACTTAACCTTGTTCTCTAGATCTTTCACCGACGTTCATCATCGACGGAGACCAAAGTAAGTTGAAAGGCATCCCCCAAAACCCAGGGTTTTTAATTATTCAATATAATTGAGTAATCTATTAATTTTTCATTTAGAATTAGATGATTTCTGAAGGCATCTTTAACTAACGCTTTTTGTATTGTTGTTTCTCTATATTTTGGTGGAACAATATCTTCAGTTATATAAGTCTTGCTTGTTCCCGTATCTATTATTCCTTTTTCTAAAATCTTGAATCAATCTTTAAATTCTAAAATAAAATCAATATTAAGTAGTTTATTATCTTTGTAATAGATAGCCATTGCATTTTCTATTGTCATTACATTTTCATTTTCATCTTTTTCTTCTTCTTGTATTATAATATTTTTCCTTTTATCTCCTATATTTTTTAGTTCTCCTTGTAACCGGCTAACTTTCTCTTCTAAAGTTTTCATTCTTTTTAATAATTGTTCTATTATTTCCTTATCTTTATTTGGTATGTTATTTGATCTTTCTATTTTTTATTCTTCAAAATTAATATTATAAAGATCAGAGACGCATTTTCTGCATAAAAATAATTCACATTTTTTACAAGTCGGTCTATGTTTTGTTATATGGAATCTATAACATTTATTAGGATGCCCTTCAACTTACTTTAGTCTCCGTCGGTGATGAACGCCGGTGAAGGATATAGAGAACAAAGTGAAGTAAAGATTAGGATCAGAAGCTGAGAGAGAGAGAGAGAGAGAGAGAGAGGGGAGGGGGGATATATGCAAGAACAATAGGAGATTTAGCACAATAATTTTAGAGACTGTTATTCATTCAAGGTGTGTCCCCCTTACAAACACTAAGAAGCCTTATATAGACTCCAAGGGACTTAAAACTACTTACAAAATCATGGGCTAAAACCACTCAAGCCCAAGGTTTTACAACATAGTTATGACAAGACCCTGACAAGACACTTGACTTGACTGACATGATGTGGAGTACAATGATTCTTCACTATCTACAGTACTACTACAGTTATAAGTCTATTTTACACACTAAAAAACAAACCTTGCCTATTGGTATCGTAACAGTAATTGAGATGCAAAGTACTTTGATTTGAACAGTTAGATCCTGATCTGCAATCTAAATTGTTTGGCCTATCAGATCATGATCATATTGCATAATCAATCTAAATCGTTCCTATACTCTTAATCAATTTGAATCATCCATACACCGTGTCAAATCATGATTGTAATAAGAACTCAATCAATTTGAGTTGTCCATACACCGTACAGAAAAATTTTCGTTCAATATTCACTATTTAACTTAATGGTAATATAATATTTTAATCTAAACCCCTCTCTACACTCTATATCTCTCATCTCCATTCTCTCTCATACTTTTGTCACTATGCATATTCTCTCTCTCTCTCTATATATATATATATGCTTTTTAATTTTGGTTTTTTAAATGAACATTCTTGCATTTAAAGCAAACATATCAATGGTATTTACTAGTTTAAATGTTGTATTCTTTTTAAAAGAAAATTTGATAATTTGATTAAATTATAACCAAAATAACCCAATGCAAATGGCAAAAAGATTAATGAAACTTCCAGTAATTGGTTTTAAATGCAATTACCCCTGTACAAATTTATTTACCAATCAAACAAAATAGTTTTCAATGCATAAATGATCCAATAGTAACTTCATTCCGTTACTGCAAGATCATATTTTATGCTTGCAAACAATGAACTACACCAGAAATGCTATAAAAATAAATAAATAAAATAAAAAGAGCAGCGTGGGAAACAATATTTGAAAGCTTCAGTTCATGCTTCAATAAACAAAACATGCTCCAGTTCTTCCAGCTCAAGAACATGAACTCCCAGAGGCAAAACTCGCTCGCCGTGTTCATTGGCCATGCTCAAGTGTTTGCAAGGATCAACGGGAATATCAATTTCAGCATCGCCATTAGCAATCGTACGCACGCGTTCAAATCCAATCAATTGTTTCTGTGGCAAACCTGTGATGTTCGCTAACGATCTAGAAAACAAGATGACCGAGTGATCTCCATCCATCGGACCATTATTCACAACCGATACCTTCACTACAAATTTCAATGTCTCACAAGACGATATCTTATCAATGGGCACGTAATCAAGCCCGTCTTCACTAGCCATCCGTCTCATGGTTGATTCTAACAAGCTAATCCGGCGAGGTGCCGATTTGATTTTGTAAGAATACTTGGAGTAACTCAAACCGTATCCGAATGGATAAACCACTTTCCCTGTGTAGAATCTATAAGTTCTTCCAGGATAACCTCGTGACGGATCAGCCCTCATGTTCATATCGTTCATAGGAACATTAGTGAATGATTCGGGATACCAAGTTACAGGTAATCGGCCTCCTGTTACAATCCAAAATCATGTTAGATCATTTCAAGTATAGTGGATAAGCTTTGAAACTATTACTAAGTGAAAACTTCACCAACCCGGGTTAAAATCTCCGAAGAGAGCTTCTGCGACTGCCTGTCCCCCGGTTTCACCTGGGTATCCAATCCATAGAACACTTGCTATTTTTGGATCTCTTTTCGCAAATGAGATATCAAGAGGTCCGCCCCCCATAAGGAGAAGTATCAATGGGTTTTTGGACGCATGTGCAACAGCTTTGATGAGATGCATTTGTTTACCAGGTAGTAGCAGGCTTGTTCGATCATGGTCTTCGGTTTCTTCAGTAAGATTGAGACCGGCTACAACAACCACAGCATCAGCCTCTTGAGCGACATGGACAGCTTCTTTAAATCCGGTGGTTGAATAACAGGGCACATCTAAACATCCAGAAGCAAATGTAGTTGTCTCAACATAAGCCTGGAGGCCCTTGTACAAGCTCTTTGGATTGCATGCAAAGCCTGAATACAGTCATAAAAATCAGAAAGAGCACTATTGATCTCCAAAGTCTATTAAAATGGTCCTAGTATGGGTTTGCTACATTACCCATTTGGCATATCAACATGTTGTCTATTCTAGGTAGTAGGTATAACTGCACTTCTGTCCTGAATTATAATTGAGAACTCATTTTGATCCATGAAAACAAACTATATTCATTTTGGTTCAAGGCTTATGTTTTTGAATAAAGACCAAAACTGCTCAAATTTTTCACAGTTTGACACTATTCTTACACTCTTCATCTTAGTTGAAAGCCCAAATTGAACATATTCTAGATGCAAGGACCAAAGTGAATATTGAGATTCAGTTCTTCACCAGTATTCAATTCATGAACTTGAAACACACACCAGAACAATCACATCTTGAAGTAATGCCATCTAATTATTCAAAGTAAAGGAATGTGAATTAGTATGGCAAGAGATAAACCTGTATAATCTCCACCCAATATGTCAGTATCATCCGCAGCAGGACCAATAATAGCAAGTGACTTGACCTTGCTCTTCTGTAATGGCAAAAAGTTCTTGTCATTCTTCAGAAGCACAATGCCCTGCCTTGCCGCTTCCAATGCGAGCTCCCTGTGCTCCTTGGTACAAACATCATCAGTCCCAAACCGTCCAAACCGCTGCTTTTTGGGTACTCCATCAAACAATCCAAGTCGCAGCTGAACAGAGAACAGGTTAAAAAGAGCACGGTCTATATATTTCTTCTCAAGCTTCCCTTTCTTTACTGCCGATTTAGTGTGGCGGAGCAAGTAAGTCCCACAATTAATATCCATCCCTTCATCACAAGTCAATTGATAACTAGATGTCACAATTCAATCAGGTCAGCTGCCAAAAGCTTGTTAAACAACTCAATTCTGCATTCAAGACATTGAACTCTCACCAGCTTTTAGGACTTCAGCCACAGCATCTTCAGCTGTTGGTGCGTACTTCTGATCCTCATGAATTATTGCAACGGCATCACAATCAGAAGTGATGTACCTACATTGTGTCATTTAATCAAATACACGAAATGCATATGTCAGAAACAGATAAACAACAAGAAGAAGAAGGCCAAAGAACTCACCCTTTGAATCCCCATTCTCCTCTGGCTTTCTCAAGGAGATCACCACGAGCACAAGCTGGGACGCCATTGACCTGATTGTAAGAACACATTAAACAGCTCGCCTTACCATCCTTGATGCAACTCCGGAATGGCGGCTGGAATGTGTCCTCCATATCTTGCTTGGTGACCTGACAAAGAGAAGAACCACAAGCTCAGAAGCTAAACCCAAATGCTAACCATTACTCTTCACCATCCCATTGAATGTGTATCTAAAGAAACTGTGCCATTAATTAAAGATCATCATCAATGTAATACTCACAACACTGATTAAAAAAAAAAAATAAACACAAGCTAAGACTTTCTAAACCATAACCAGCACACTGAAGGTGAATCTAGAGAAATTGCCATTTATTGAGACAATTAGCAGTGCAGTGCTTGGAATACTGATGAAAAGAACAAGATAAAAGCTTACCATTAATTCTTCACTGGAGCATTGGAGATGTATGTAGAGAAATTGTGCCATTCATCGTGATTGTAAGCAATGTAGTGTTTGCAACATTGATAAAAAGAACAAGCTAAGAAGCTAAACTGTAAGCCTAATTCATCACTAGCGGAGCATTGAAGACATATCAAGAGAAATTGTGCCATTTATTGATATCACAAGCAGTGTAGTGCTTGCAGCACTGATAAAAAGAGAACAAAAAGCCAAGAAGCTAAACCCTAATCATAATTACTCATCCTCACATTGAAGGTGTATCAAGGGAAGTTATGCTATTCATCAAGATCATACACACTACAATGTTTCCAACACTGATAAAAAGGAACAAGCTAAGAAACTAAACTCTAACCCTAATTCCTCACAGGTACATTTACAATGCATCAAGAGAAATTATGCCCTTGATCAAGACAATTAGTGAAAAGAATAACAAGCAAAGAACCCTAATCCTAATTCTTCACGGGCACATATGAGATGCATCCAGAGAAATTGTGCCATTTATCCAGATCATAAACAATTTAGTGTTTGCAACACTGACATATAACAAAAAAGCAAGCCAAGAAGCTAAACCCTAACGGGCCTAACCCTAATTCCTCAGCGGCGCATTAAAAATGTATCAAGAGAAATCATGCCATTTTCCAGATCATAAGCAATTTAGTGTTTGCAACACTGATAAATAACAAACAAGCAAGCCAAGAAGCTAAACCCTAACCCTAATTCCTCACTGGCGCATTGAAAATGTATCAAGAGAAATCATGCCATTTTCCAGATCACAAGCAATTTAGTGTTTGCAACACTGATAAATATCAAACAAGCAAGCCAAGAAGCTAAACCCTAACCCTAATTCCTCACTGGCGCATTGAAAATGAATCAAGAGAAATCATACCATTCATTGAGATCATAAGCAGTGTAGTGCTTGCTTGCAACCCAAGTGAAAACCAAACAAAAAACTAAGAATCAAAACCCTAAACCTAATTGCTCACCTTCGCATTGAAGGTGTACCGAGCGAACTTGTGCCATTTATCAAGATCATAAGCAGTGTAATGCTTGCAGCAAGCGGAGAGCATCATAGATCCACCATCAACATCGCCCTGGAAACCTCTCACATAGTCAACGGCGTAGGTGGACACCATAAAAGGATCCTCGCCGGGAGTCTCCTGGCCTCGGCCCCAACGAGGATCACGGAAGACGTTGATATTGGGAGCCCAGAAGGTGAGCCCAGCCTGGCGGAGGTTGTACATGGCGCGTGCCTCAACGGCGATGGCAGTGGCGATGGCGCGCCAGAGAGTGCGGTTGAAGGCGGCGGCGGAGAGAAGGACTTGGGGGAAGCCGGTGGCGGCACGGACGCTGCCGTTGAAGAGGACGCCGGGGCCGTTGATGGCGACTCCGTGGAGGGATTCCGACCACCATTGGTATGGTGGTATGCCGAGACGGGGAACGGCGGCGGCGGTGTTGGAGAGTTGCTGGATCTTCTCGGAGAGGGAGAGGAGGGAGATCAGGGAAGTAGCGCGAGTGGAGATGGAAAGTGATGTGTTGCAGAAGGGGAAGGAGGAGTGGGGAGGAAGACATGGGTAGGGTTGGGAGGAGGAGGAGGAGAAGGAGAGGGAGAGGAGATGAAGAAGAAGAAGGATGGAGATGGAGAGATGACGCCATTGAAGAGCTTGGTTTGATGCCATTGTTGAGCTTTGAAGCTTTGGAGAAGAAGAAGCTCACTCTAAATTTTTATAAAAATAAAATTAAAATAAATAAATAAATAAATAAAAGAAACCATTTTGTTTTGGTTGTTGTAACTGATTTTATTCAAATTTATTTAATTTTTTTAATAAAAAAACTTTAAATTTAGATGTGGGAATCTTTTTTTTTTAAAGTTAAAAAAATGAAATTTTTTATATTAATATTATATTTTTAATAATTAACTGATATTATTATTATTATTATATTAGTAATATTACCAATAAATATAAAGGATAAAAATAAACTCTCTGTGGTGAAGATGATTAAATTATTAATGATTTATACAATAATTTTTAATTCCAATTTTTATGAAATAATTGTCCTCATTTAGATATTTAAAAAAAATTAAAATTGAAGTAATTTAAATAAATATTTTTATAATAATATTTTATTATATATAATGTTAAAAAGGACATATTATTATTATTATTATTATTATTATTATTATTATTATATGTCTGAATTTTGAACCTCCACAATGTATGTGGAGTATATCAGAGTCCTTATTTTTTAAAATGGAATCTTGCGTTAGATGGGAGATTGCTGATTGGTTTGGCTTTTAATGATGTTTTCAATAATTGAATAATTGATTAGTTTATTATATATATATATATATATATATATATATATATATATATATATATATATATATATTTAATTTTGACAATGGATAAGCATCCAACCTAAACATATTTTTTAAATTATTTTATTTTAAGTATGCATTATTACAAGTTTACAACAATGATAATTTATTTATTTTTATGGCTAATTAAGGAGTTGTTTGGTTATCTGTAAGTGAAATCACATATTAGTGAAATTACAGTGATAAGTTGAAAACGTCAGTATTTTTAAGCTACATCTCATGTTATTCTGGTTTACCTGGAATCGAAAAACGCCTAGATTTACTTTTTTTATTTGTTTGTACTGATGTAGTTTTAGTTTATAGCTACTATGTAAACGTAGAGATAGTGAGATTAACCCAATTATCTATTATTCTTATTAATTATATAATACTCTTCATCAAAATTAATAAATTATTTATTAAATTTAAAATATTTAATATTTCTTTAATTTTATTACTTGAAAAAAATTATAATTAAATTTTAAAAAACTTACTCTATTAATTATTTTTATAATATTACAAGTATAAAAATATTTTATGATAAATTAATTATTTATATAAATATTTACATTATAAAAATATAATATTTATTTAATTTTATTACTTAAAAAAATTTATAATTAATTTTTTAAAACAATATAATATTTTCAATTAATAAAAATTTTTGTCATAAAAATATTTAATTATATAAATATTACTTTATAAAAATATTTAGTATTTTTTTTAATTATATTACATAAAAATATTTTTATGATTAAATTTAAAAGCAATTTACTTTATTAAATATTTTTATAAAATTTTGTTGTAAATTAGAATGCTGCAAAGTACACTAAACTGTAAAACATTTTACATGTAAAATTCATTTATAGCTATTTATAGCTATTTACAAGTAACTAAACAACCCCTAAGAGTAAAACTCTTTCTTGCTCTTCACATTTTTTTTAAATTTTTTTAAATAATTTTAAGAAATTTTTATTTATCAACTCTTGCAAGTGTTCGGTTCTAACCATCACTATGACATAATTATATTTTTGTGACATTTTAATTTTGATTTTAATATTTTTTTTTAATTCCTCCATCGTCCCCACTTAATGTACCAAAAATACCCTCAATTTTGAAGGAAGCTTTCTATCCTTTGTAAAATTTCTCTTGCTGTTGAAGGGGATAATTTTAATAATAAATTACCTTTGGTTAATGAGCAGCTGGACTAAGGAGTATAATTTTTTTTTTAAAAAAAATGGTTGTTTTAGGAAAATGCAAAAACTTGAAAAATATATTGATGAAGAGGAAACATAACAAGGGGGTCATTTTTATTTTATTTTTCTAAATTTAAAAATAGATATTTAAATAAAAATATTTTTAATTTCTGAAATAGGTTATTTTTCCTTGAATTAGCTCCATTAAATACAAAATAAGGTTATTTTTGGGCTATCAATTTCTTATAATATCTTTTTTTCAAATTAGTGCAAAGATATAATAAAATTTTATTAAGAATTTTGATTGTAAGGTTCAAGATTTATAATAGGAATGTTCTAAAAAAAATAAATTTTTACTTGAAAATTTAATCTATTTTTGGTTGAATAATTAATAAAAACTAACAAGATTGATTAAAATGACACTGGTAATAATTTGGGTCATTTAAATAAATGGTTTTGAGTTCAAATTTTTATTAGTCTCAGCAAGTTTAGAGCCTATGGTGCTCTTGTGGAAGGAGGCGTTTATTTCGAGAAAAGTGATCTTGAAGTGGAGAAGGGGGCGTTTATTTCGAGAAAAGTGATATTGAAGTAGAGAAGGAGGCGTTTATTTCGAAAAAAGTGATCTTGAAGCGGATATCACTTCAAGTATTTCTATTTGTCAGAAAGTGAAAATGAAACTGGAGAACTTAGGTGTTTGATGAAATTAGAAGTTTGGAAATTAGACTATTTCCCCCACTTCCCCAGTTCCTTCGAAATAAACACCCCTATATGAACCAAATACCCAAAAAAAATAAAATAAAAAATAAGTTACTCCAAAATTTTTACTTTTACCATAAAATTAGTTTTTTTTATTTATAAAATCATAACATTGTTGTGAGACGAGTAAAGCAATTAAGCAATCTATGATTCATTTTAAATTTTATTTTATTTTAACTCTAGTATGTTTATTCCTATAATATAATAAAGGGAAAAGTTAAAAAAAAAAAAAAAAATCCTTGTGAATTTTTTTTCCAATTCTATGATGTGTGGTTTTCAAAATTTGCAGAAAAAAGAAAAACCGTTAATATTAACTTTGTTTTTTTTTTTTTATAACTGGAAAAATCGTCCATTCATGTAAAAAATCGCTACGTGGCATAAAAACATGATTTTTCAATAAGATTTTGTTTAATTTTTAGAATTTAAGTTTTTTCTGTTTAGTGAAATTTTGAAAAAGATTAATAAACTTAAAATATATATATTTTTTATGCTATATGAGTTAGTTTTTAAATAAAATAACGATTTTGTCCATGTGAATTAGCACCATTAATGGCTTGGCAATGATTTTTCATTTTTTTTTCCCGACCAAGAAACCACACATCATAGAATCTTTATTTTACAAATCTCGATAGCCACAAGTTTTTATATATTTTTGTCTATAATAGAATACATAAATCAAATTTATAAATAAAAAGATATTTATTATTTTTCTGAATATATTAAAGAAAAGCGGCTACACAATCTAGACTGTCAATGCGTTATTTTGGCAATATTATCACTTTTCTGAAAACCTCCCAAATCTCCCATTTTGAAGGAGTTATATGAAATATCAAATACATATATTAATATCTTATTACTAAAATCGTATTTTTAAATCATTCTTCATTACGGCCCCATACTAATTTTGATTTATAATATATATATATAACTTCAAATTTTGCATGGCATATATAATAGTTTTGATTTTATTTTATTTATACAATAACAACCGCTATTTAATGCAGTGGTATGTTACTTGGATAGTGAATGGGCTAACTGAGAATTGAATTCCTGGGTCAGTCATACTGTTATAGTACTATGCATATACCGAAAATACTATATAAAAATACTATAGCAGTAATGTTCATTCACTGTTCATAGGTCCCCTATGGGAGGATGTCGTTTCGTTTCCTTTCCCTTCATAGTTACAAGGCATGAGATTTATTAACTTGGTTTGGTTCCTGAAATATCTTCTGGGCATACACATGATAAGAATCTAATTGCCCCATATGACGTCTGGTGGAGTTAATAAATTTATAGGGGATTATTAAATCATAGTAACTGGTGCACCGGAGCTTGTCACCTTTGTCAATAAAAAAAAAAATATAAACATTATATAAATTGGCTCCACTCGCAAATAGTTTGAATTGTGAATCTATACTCACAACCTGACACGTTATAATTAACCAACATGATCCAATTTTTTTTAATAGTTACTATATGCTATTTATGCATCCTCATAATTACATATACACCCCCCGCAAAACCAAGATAATTACAACCATACCTCCAACAAACACAACAACGTCTATACATATATATTACAAACAATATAACCTTAAAAAAAAAAAAAAAAACTGTTTTTCATTTTCTCATTTCTCATTTCTGATTTTCAATTTCTGATTTTTTTATTTTTTATTTTTTCCCCTGGGAATTACAAAACCCAAGAAGAAAACCTCAGTAGTTCACCGGCGAGGAACCTCCAGCGCCGACGAACGCTCTCCTCTTCCGGCATTCACAAAGCTCCGGCGCCCGTGCGGCGACACGGAGCTCATTAAACCGACGGATATCAAAGCCACGAGCGCGCATAAGGCGACGTTGCTTAACGGCGAAGCGAGCAGCCAAAAAGCCTTCAAAAGAGGGATCTTTAGAAGTTCGGAGAAAGAAAGCGTACCCGGCCATGAATGAAAACGAGGTGAAGAAGAAGCATATAGGTTCCATCACGTCCCATGAGAGTTCCCAAAACGTGAGCCTCATGAACCCTACTGTTTGTGCCGCCATTAATCCTAACCCATACCATAGCTCTCTCTTCGCCTTTCTTTCCTGCTTCTTCATCGATCTCTCTCTTCTTCTCCTCCATCTCTCTTAGCTCCTCTTCTTCTTCTTCTTCTTTTTTTCTCGTTGGTGTTTTCATTGATGATATTGAGCTCTCCACCGCTTTCACTACCTGCATCACAACAAACTTGAGATTTTTATAGTTTTTAAATTTATTTGAAAAGTTTAAAAGTAATAAAGAGAGAAACGTCCCATTTAAAATAGGGTTATTAAATTTGCTCCGGACCAATGAAGAACCCAATTCTCCACATGATGCCGAAGCTAAAATTCGGGAAACGTCCCATTTATATATAATTTTAATATTATATATAAATAATGTTAACAAATTATTTTATTTTAAATAAAAATATATATTATTAAAAATAATATATATAGACGTAAAAAATCAAGGACAAGAGATTATGAACCAAGATAATCCCAGACAATGATGGAGAAGAATTTTTTCTACAAACTCGAATTCGAAGATGAATTTGGCAAGTGAATCCCGTTAAAAATAAATAATATTTTTAAATTACTATTTATTTATTTATTTATTTATTTTTAAGAAATGAAAAGAATTCGAGAAATTCGATCGCCACGACACCCATCGATAATTTCCTGGAAAAAAATGAAAAAAAAAATGGAGGGAAAATTCTATTAGATCTGAGAATTTTATTGAGAAAATTTTGAAAAATTTAAAAATAAATTTAAAAAACATGAGAAAAAGAAAAAATTGGGAAGGATTGGTAAATTTGGTACCAGATCGGGGCGGAGGAAGACGACGGCGCCGAAGACGATGACATCGCCGGAATCATCGAGAGCTCTAGCGATCACCATTCCTTGGTTCTCTGATTCCTCGCAGCATATCTCGAGGAACTCATCGTAGGAGACGCTGTTCATCGGGATGGTTCTAAGCCTCTCCCTCACCGCCGCCATTTGTGAAGCTCGGATCACCTTCTTCACGTCCTCCACTGATAACTTCTCCGGCGGCGGTGGAGAAATGGCGTCAAGGCGGATCCGATCGCGGTTCAGGGCTCGGATCCGTTCGATGAGGCGATCGCCGGTGGGGAACCAGCGATCGGGTGGAACCGCGGCTTCGAAGAACGGGCGGCGGTGGAGACGCTGGGAGAGGATGCGGCGGCGGCGGAGGACGGCGGCGGAGGGGGTTATTGCTTGGGAGATAGTGGGAATGGTGCGGATCTGGGAGCATATCTTGGCTAGGGTTTTGCGGAGCGCCATTGTTAGGGTTTTGAGGTGAAGGATTCTTGAGCAAGGAACTCGATGGTGGTGATGAAGAAGAAGGTCCCGCTTCGGTCTTTATATAGTCCAATGTGACGTGAGATTTTCAATTATCTCATTTTATCGGGAATTTCTCGTGATTATATCGTCCCAGTTAAGAGTAGGGTCACTCGCTTTGGTAATCTCACCTCCTTCCAATATTAATATTTATATTTTATTATTATTATTTTCTTTAAAATATATTTAATGTTTTTTTATGAGTTTTTTTTAATGTATATATGTATTTATTAAATTATTATGATTTTTAAAATCAGATGAGAAACGGAAGTCAAAAAGAGCATAAGCGGACAAAGATTCTTTTGTTCGGTGTCAGATATCATGCAACCGTCGGATTGAAATCGGACGGTTCAAATCACGCATGAATTTCTCGCGGTATATAGAGAGGACCATCACTCTTTAACGTCATGTTTCGAGAAACGAGTTGGTGTGGAATGTGAACCGTAAGATTAGAATCGGACGGGTGAGGTTTATCAGAGAATGAGGGTAGTTTGGGAATTTTAGGTGGATATATTGAATATGTGGCGATAAGAAGATGACTTCTATTTGAAGATTTTTGTTGCGTGATAGAGTTTAGAATCTCTTCACAATAAAAGACAAAGTCATTAATGCACTAAACAAATAATAATAATACTAATTACTTAATTTTAGTTTTAGAAATTATGGTAAGTAAATTCATATATACACACACATTTATTTATATATTTATTGATAAAATTATATTAAAAAGGTATGTAATTCAAAATTTATAGAAAAAAGGATGAGATATCATTTAGGATTTTATTCGAGAGTTGACATCTAATTTTGTCGCATGAACAATTATTGATTGGAAGTCTGCTTGTTTATATGTTTTATTTAAGATTTTATTGAAGAGATGACATTGAATTTTGTCTCTTAAATGATTATTGATTGAGAAGTTTATCCAAAAAAATTTGAAAGTCTACATATTTGAATGTTTTGATTATCGTCATAAAAATTATGATTTATAATATTTCATGTTAAAGAATGAATGTAGGATTTCTTTTCAGAGTGATCATAAATAAAAATTAAATTACAACAACAACAATAAATCATATAATAAATAATTTCACCTTTTGATCTAGTACTGTGAGTTAATTAAAATTAATAAAAATACATTTTTGAATATGAAATTGTAATTTTCAAAATAATAATATATATTATTAATATCAGTGAAATTTTATGTTAATTATTAAATATAGTTATTTAGAGAATTAATTTTTCTTAAAAATAAGTTCCAAGATGTTATAAAATTTTTGATCGGGAATTAGTATATCATGGAAATATTTTTGTAACAATTATGTTTTATGAATATATTTAAAAATATATCCATCAAAGAGATGGATACTACTAAAGATGTGATTATGAGTAAACGATGGCATATTCTATATCTTCTCAATTATTTAATGAAAATTTTAGTTAGTAAGAATTTGTGATTTTGCATATTTTAACTGTTTCGATAACGATAAAAAGTATTTGTCGTTTTACTGTCTTTTATTAGGTCGTTAATGTTAAAAAATAGTTATGGATTTTGTTAAGCTGGTTTGCATATGCGACAAAATGAATGTGAAATTTATTTTTTTAAAAAACTATTTTCTTGTAAAAATGATTTTAACTTAAAAGTTTTCATTATTATTATTATTAGTCCATTAAATTATATGTGTGTTTTATTTTTGAAAGTTTTATAAAAATTCTCGATGAGAAAGAATTTAAAATTTTGCTTATTTAGAATGTTTTAATGTCGACGGAAAATATTTGTCATTTTGCCGGTTATGTTAAAGTATGGTTACAGATTTTGTTCTATTGTTTTTACCATTAAAAAAAAAGAGATTCATACATAAAAATATTTAGTTTTCATGTAAACGAAATAAGCCACTTATAAATTTTGACTTAAAAGTTAAATGTACTTATAAATATTTTTCTTCTAAACTTAAACAATAAACATGGCCATTACTTATAAATTAGATACAATTAATAACAAATAATTAATCCACTTAGTTTTTAAAATATTATATATATATATATGTATATGTATGTACATAAAAAGATATTTGCATATTTTCTACAAGATATATATACATTATGAGAAGCTTGCATGTGAAATATAAAGAGAGAGTACTAACATTTATGTTATTGTTTTAGAGGAAAATATAGTTATAAGGCTTATGTTGTCACAGAGATAGAGATCTATCGCCATATACGCTCATGTGAGGATGTCTAACCGCTGCAACGTTCCGCAGTTACTTCGCGTAGCGTTGATATATCAGATCCAGCTACCGATCACCGCTGTACATTAACAGAGCGATCGTGCCGCATGCAGCGACCGTAAAGCAGTAATAAAGTGGGATGCGCGGTGTACTTATGAGGATGTGGCAACATCACCTTGGCGTTCACGGTCGTAATGCAGCGAGCGTTGATATGGGCGATGGTCATCAGCGGTATGCACTCATGCACGCGCTTTTGACTAAGCAGTAAAAGTGGGTCTGTGAGATTTATGTCCGCGACGCGCGATGTTTGACATTAACGTCCAGTCGCGATCGTCCCGATCACCAGCCAAAATGTCTTGGCCATCATCTGCGGACTCTGAGCGTCCAGCAGGATGATCTGCTATATATAATTGAGATCTTGTTTTAAACGGTAAAATAATTGTTTAATTCATTAGATTTGATCTTGTAAGCACCTCTAACACATCACATATAATAAGCTGTTAGAAATTGATGAAATTCTAGTCTTCTCTCATGCATTCTTTTTTTATTAGAAGAGTTCATTTTGATACCATGAATCCGTAATTAGAATTTTACATCTATCAGAAATTAATGAATAAAAAGGCATAGTCTTTTATATAATAATTTTCCAAGTGGTTAAAAAGTACATGAGTTTTTTTTTTATATCTTGAGTTTTTTTTTATATATTTTATTAGTGTTAATGACACGTGCAGTTAGTATTATTTGTCAAAACGTGAAGTCTAATGTTAAGGTAGATTCAAATAAAAGGAGGCTATCCCAGGCGAGAAGATGGTTATAGAGTTGTAAATTAAGCTTTAGGCTATTGTTGGAAAGAGCTAAAATTGGCAAGTTACAATCAAATTTGAAGCAATGAAGGTAGCATTCACAATCCTAACTGAAGAATGCTTGATGAAGAGTGCATGAGATTGGTGGAAGCCAAATATTATATGATCATGAAATGCCAATGTGGTGCATGTGAGTGCTTAATTATTAAAAATTTACTAACCCACAATTAGAGGCGGACCCACATGATTGGCAGCCTGGGTTGGCCGGCCAGAAAACTTTAGAATAATTTCATCCGACAAAATTTAAACCTGGGTTGAGAAAAAAAAAAACTTCGGGTGAAGCCATGGTTGGATTGAGGAAAGACCGTGATTGGGCTAAGAAGCTTGGACTGGACCAAATTCCTAGGTCCGCCACTGCCCACATTAACCCTAATAGTGCTAATATATTTGATTTTAAATTTATATAAAACCAAATAGGTTGAGTTATTTTAAATAAAACAGTTAAAAATGACATAATAGAAAATATTCCAACTTCATAAAATAATTCAGTGGGTTTTATTTTAGGATGATATAACTATACGGTAAAGAAATAACATTAGAACTTTTAATGAGCTCAAAATGGGTTTTTTCCTTTTGTTTGAATTTTTAAAACATAATTTTTCTCCTAAATATTGATGCGTTGTATGATTACATTTTGTTCCCCAATTTGTGGAAGCATATAAATAATAAAAACAACTATTATTTTGGAGAGATCTACATATACATACATTGTTAGAAGGTTCTATATACGTATAAATAAATGAGAAAATTCCTTTAAGTTATATGATATTCCTTGTTTAATCAATTATCATCTTTATCCTTGTACTCCCACTTATATAAAGCCTTAAACAAGCATTCAAACTCATGATATACACTATAAATGTTCCACCTCATAACACCTCATTTCCTCCATAAAAAAGATATCCTAATTGGTATGAGCTAGCTACTATGACTTGCTAATTATTAAGTTAATAGTATTAAAACTATGTAAGTCATAATCAGATATATTAATAGAATGTTTAGTTTTATTATAATCAAGAAATAATATTTATATAATTTATTAATATTATTATTTGAATTTTTTATATCTTAAATATCACAATCTACATAAGCATGGGTAATAATAATTTATTATACTAATAAATTATTATTATTATTATTATTATTATTATTATCTCAGCAATTTTTTATTGTGATTTTATTATTTTTAAAATTTTTAAATAGATTATGATATGATTTTTTCTTGTTGAAAGAGCTACACACATTACTAATTTTAATCAATTAGCAATATTGCCTAATTGTACTAAATTTATTGATCATGGTGATGCCACACATAATGCAATAATTGGTGCACTTTTTATTTGTGATTACTCAAATTACTAACTATTATTAATTAACTAAGATGTGCATATGCTTAATTAGTATATTAATTTCCCTTATTTTATAAATTTGATCATAAATGTTATCATAATGCAACTTGAGACTAATAAATCAATATTGTACCAATTTTATTTTTTTTATATCACATCATTTTGCATGCTTGTTTTACAAAATAAATTAGTACATAAATTCTTATCTATGTATTAAAATAAAAAAAACAAATTGGATCAACAACAATTTTATTTAGTACAATAAAACACTAAGAAATTCAATGAGATATATTTAATTTTAGTTTTTGAACACAACTAAAACATAAAAAATAAAGCAATTGGTTGGTCATAATATATATATATACACACACTCCAACATCCTCGTCACGTTTTGTGGTAGTTTGAAATAGTGTTTTTTTTTAAATAAATGAAACATTTTTCATATGGCGATAATCTCAATCACATGCAACGCATGTACTTATTTTTATTAATATATTTATATGGCGTGTATTACTCTAAACACATAATATAAGATGACATATAAAATGAATACAAGCCGTGCTAAAAGTGTGAGGACATTTTTTCTTTATTATTATTATTATTATTATTATTATTATTATTATTATTATTATTATTATTATTATTATTATTATTATGTGCATTTAATTAATACATTATATATGAGGTAGACTCTAAATAGTTTAAGTGATTTTATCTTACAATTATACAACGGTTAGGACTTTTGGCATCATTTTTATGATATATTTGACTAAATTAATAGGTTACTATATTAATTAATTATTACATTTTGATAATCACAATCTCCATTTTGTCAATGTTTATTCCATAGAAATTTTTCTATACTTTAGTTATAATTCATTATTTTCATATTTTATAAACAACTCTTTCATAATGATATAGTCAAGTATAAATATTTTTTTATTATAATTATAACATCATTTTATTATTTATATATATAATTTATATTAATTATTTTAAACATGAGATTTCTAGTAATATATATATATATATATATATATATTAGGATAAGTCACTTCAAAATATAAATATTTTTATTAGATCTTAACAATTATATGTATATATTACAGAGAGTTGGCTTTCAAACCTTCTGTAATGAGAGTCAATTGATTTAATTAACTACTCAGCTATTGTTATGGTGGCTTTGGTAATATAATTAATTATTTTGTTTAATAATTTTTTTAGAAATTAAATAATAATATTATTGTTATAATTATGTCTTATAATATCTTTTTAAAAATTATAATTAGAGACCAAAACTTCTAATAGACGTGTTCCTATTGTCATCGATTAATTTTGCATTTATTAATAATTAATTTTTAAATATTAGGAGTTATTTATTTAATTGTGTGTAAAAGTCCAAAAGAACATATATATTATTGTTGACATGACATACCAACAATGAAATAATATTTTTAAAAATATTAAATAAGATAATATCATTTGTATTAAAAAAATACACTCCATGTGATCAATGATCATGTGATTAAATAGTTCCCTATTTTGAAAAAAGCATCCCACAAAAATATGAGATCAAGTCCTCAAATACCCTCAAGTGATTTTTTATGGGAATTTTTTCCCGTAGTCATATCACACATTTTCTTTCTAATATCCTCTCAAACATTTACATTTTTTTTTTTTTTTTTAATTTCAACTGGTTAGCATTTTTTCCCCCAAATGTTTAGTTTTTCTCTCAACTGATTAGTTTTCTTCATCCAATTATTTAGTTTCTCTCAATGATCTAGTGCTTTCTCCTAATTATATAGTTTTTCCTCCAAAGCATGTTAACTGTATTCTTCCAATCATTTATAATTTTTTACGAACCATTTAGTTTTTTCTTCAAACTATTTATATTTTTTTTTCTGCGAATTATTTAATATTATATTCTAGCTGTTTAATTAGTATTCTGTTTAGTGCAATTCTTCATTTTTTTTTGCTACTCATATTTGTGTAGTGCATATGTTTTTTTTTAAGATGAGTTACTAGACTGCTAAAAAAAGTAGAAGCGTATACAATTCTCGTTGAAGCAAGTAGGAGTGGGATCTGTGTATATGTAGATACTGTGACGGCCTGTATACAATCACTACTCACACTTTAAAAAATATATCCTCACCTATGATTTAAATTTTTACCATTTCTGAAAAATTTAATTGAGAACCTAGCTAGCTATCAACATACCACTAATTGGTCGTTGGTAGGGTAAATTTTTCAAGTAGTCACTGTGTTATGGCGGATTTCCACTTTGATCATCGTGTTTCAATTTGTTTCTTTTTGGTCATTAGTTATCGATTTGTTTTCACCGGTTGGTCACTTGGGGTTTTCCAGCCCAATTTGAATGACGTGGCCGCCAGAAATGCCACGCCACTATTTTTTTAATATTTCTCTCATCCCAGCTGGAGAGAGGATGCTGACTCAGCTAACATAACCCCAGCCAGGATGCTGACTCAGCTCATTTAATCCTAGTCAGCATCCAACTAATCTTCTCATTTCCCATTCTATGCTAGGGTTCATCCTTCCAAACCGAGAGAGAAAGGGGAATTCGATCCGAGAGAGAGGGAGACATCCGATCCGAGAGAGGGACACATCCGATCTGAGAGAGGAACCACGCGGTTTTTTCTCCATCAGTGCTGAAGCGAGGAAAGGAACCACGCGGTTTTTTCTCCATCAGTGCTGAAGCGAGGAGAGGAACCACATGTTATCGTGGTAGCTGAGGAGAGTGTACAACCTCAATCGGGAATCTGAGGACAGTGTAGAAATTTGTTCATGTGTGCCTGAAGTTCTTTTTTTTTTTGTTTATAATTTTCATGTAACTATTTTTTTTTGTGGACTGGCAAATGGTTCACTTCTCATGTAAATAATTTTTTCTGGAACGACAAATGGTTGTTTTAATGATCGAGCTTTGGCAGTCATTGAGAAAAGATTCGTGGTGGTTGTATTGATTTCATTTATGCAGTTAAATGGATTGATTCTTACTCAGAAGGTCATCTGAGACTTGTCATTCTTACTCACAAGGACATCTGAGACTTCTCAATTGATTTAGTATTTTGCAGGACATCTCAGATGAGCAATAACTTGTGAAGGGATTTAGTATTTTGCAATATATGTCAGATGAGAAATAACTTGTCTGTTTATAGTTTTCCAGCAGAATTGAAGTCAGAATCTGAATAAAAATTAATAAGAATGAATCCTGAGAATGTAGAAGAAAACATCAACTGAATACAATTGTCTTCATACAATCAAAATAAATATACAATTGATATACAATTGATTCCTGGGAATTCCAGTACAAAATTGGCTGAATACAATTGTCAGCATATACAAGAGAACATTAACTTTTTCTGTTTTCAGTTTTTCTACAGAATTGAGGTCAAAAACCGAATAAAAATTAATAAGAATGAATCCTGGTAATGTAGAATAGAACATCAGCTGAATACAATTGCCTTCATACAATCAAAATAAATATACAATTGATTCCTGGGAATTCCAGTACAAAATTGGCTGAATACAATTGTCAGCATAATTCCAGTACAAAATTTAAAAACACACAAAACACTACTGTAGTTTTTGAATGCCATTTTTACAACCACGAAACAAAGCTGACAGTTGTGGTCCCTGCAAAATTTTAAAAGAATCAAATGCAATAGAGCTGTATTTTTTTAATACCATTTTGACAACCACAAAACACAGCTGACAGTTCCCCGAGACCACTATTCTGATCCATGCCAAAAATTTTAAAACAAGCACATGCAACAGAGCAGAGCACCCACTTTTATTACAGTTTTTTATGGTCTCCCAGATGCATTGTTCCCTCCAAGCCCTGGTGGAAGCCAAACTTTCCTTTTTTTCCCCAGTTTGAGTTGGTTTGGTTTTGGCTTCTAAATTTATGTCCACCCCTTGATTGTTGATTGGTGTTGGTCTTGTTGGAAAATGCTTCCTCGCTTGGCTTTTGGAGAGGAGTTGGTCTTGTATTCCCAGTGTAGGCAAAATGTTCCTCTCCAAGCTTCCATCTCCATCTCCAACTGTTGTTTTGGGGTAGGTTTGCTCAGTAGTTACTCCTACCTGCAATTTTTAGAGAACTAAATGCTTCATCAAATATATGTTGCGCATCTCCTCAAGTATTAAAAAAAAAAATACCTGTGGCACTTGTGCATCTACCTGAGTCCCAATTGTTGTAGGAGTGCTGAAGATAACCTGAGGAGATATTTTCCTAGGTAACTGCTTCCTTGCTTGCCCTTTGGACAGAAGTTGTTTTTTCTCTCCCCTCGAGGGCAATTTTCCCACATTTATGTTTCCACCTCCAACTTCTTTCAGGGTTGTTGTTTGATTAGTGGTATGACCTGCCTGAGAATTTCATAGAAACAATTTTTCATCATAAATCTGCTGCAAAACAATTTTGTAAATTAAATCAACTACCTGTATGTTAGGTGAAACTGCCTGGCTTCCACTTGCTAGAGGCCTCTGCATATCATGTTCTGCAGTTGGAATTTCCTGGGTATATATGCTCAGCCCATAAGGTATTTTTATTACAGAAACAAAGTCAAATTTGGGTATATATTTTGTGGACTTACTTGTGGTAGTGATGAGGGTGCTGGTTCTGTTGGATTGCCATGTTCCTCAACAGCATTTGCAGATCTCCCATAAATGTTGTCATGTTGAGGTATGTTGCTCATCTACATTAAAACAGATAAGTTTTGTGCATATTATATAAACATGTTTTGTCCTGCTCATGCCTTTCCAAAAATCAGTAAACATTCCTCCATAACAATGGTGAAGTGATCCTAAAGAACATGTGGATCAATTGTGTCCATAGGATCTATGTCAGTTCTATCACCCTGCATCAAAACAAATAATATTATTGGCATAGTTGAAAAGATATATTATAGTTAAATTTGTTGTGATTGTACTTGTGGATTATGTTCCTCTTCAGCTGTGCTGTGCCTCTATCCTTGTCCCTGTGAGTGTCACATTATTAGAGTAATGATAAACAGAAAGCAACAGAAATGCTTAATAAAATCATAAACTGCTCACCTGCTGGCCATGGTACCTCCTGTTATGCCCAATAGCTCCACAAACACTCGCAAGTCTTGTCGTGGCCTTTCCTACTCGACCTTCCCTTTAGTGAATCCAGTGGGTTCTTCAAGAGGATCCTTTCTCCTCATCATTGGTTTCCTGCCCCTGTTCTTGTTTGCTGGTTCTGGCGGTATGACTGGAGCTTGTGGACTCTTTGGCCAACAGTTTGCATCTTGTGTTGGGTTTAATATATGGTTATATGTGGCCAGGAAAGTACTAACTTTATAACACTCATCTATGTAATCTTCGGGGTTTTTTTTTGTTGTAATACAAGGCTGATATTACATGGCAACAGGGAATACCTGTCAGTTGCCACCTCCTACATGTGCAAGACATTTCCTTGCAGTCAACAATAAATTGCCCATCTAAACATGCAACTTGGTACTTGTCACCACTTGATCAAGTTGTCTTTCATGACCAACTTAATTGTTTGCCCTTTTCTAGCTTGTTAACAATTTTAGGACAATGTTGTGTGGTGCATTTATTCATTAAATCTCTTCTCTTTTGGATCCTAACCATTAGCTGTGTTCGGATCATCTCATTAAGACTAACTATCCCTTTTGTCCTGGCTTCAAGTATTTGGCTGTTAAAGCATTCGCATAAATTGTTAAGCAACATGTCACACTTAAATTTTGATATGACAGGAATGTAACTACTCTTAGCACAAGCCCATAAATGCTCCTTAAGACCTTTACCTCTAAATTTTTTCCTAAAGTTTGTATGTATATGTCTCACACAGAATCGATGTTCACTGTAAAGGAAGATTTCCTCAATTGCATTTAGAAGGCCGTAAGGGAAAAATTCACCAGCAAACATTCACAGGACAAGTTACAAAAAATTAAAAAAAAAGGAAAGCAAACACAAAGTAATGTTAATTAATTCAGCACATATAAACATACTATGCTTCAAATTAAAATTCAGCACATATAGCATACTATGAGTCAAATGAAAATTAATTCAGCACATAGAAACATACAGCCCATTCAAAGTAAAATTCAGCACATATAAACATATTATGATTCAGCACATAGAAACATACAGCCCATTCAAATTAAAATTCAGTTAGCACATAGAGCATACTATGATTCAAAGGATAATTAATTCAGTACATAGAAACATACTATGATTCAAAGGATAATAAACAAACTAAACTTAGTAATATTTTCTTTACCTTCTTCCTGTCACTCATGAAACACCAGTGATGAGAGTTGCTAATCTCTAAATCTTCAGCCAACAATTCCAAAAACCACACCCAATTATCAAAGTTTTCCCTGTCCACCACTGCCCATGCTATTGGATAGATGCAATCATTTGCATCTATGCCAACGGCTGTAAGTAGCTGACCCCCATAGTATCCCTTCAAGAAACAACCATCGACAGATATAACCTACCTACAACCTGCTAGGAATCCTGCTCTGAGTGGGGATAAGCACACATACATTGCTGAAAACACACCCTCATTGCATCTAAACTTGATTGTGGACTAAGGGTGTGTCCTAATCAATTCCAATCTATAATCATACAACCTACACATTTGTGTGTGCTCATCCCCATCAAGCATTCTAATTCGTAACAAGTATATAAAAGAAAGATCAGTTAAATAATATTATTGATCCATCTAAGAAAATATTAAGAAAAAAATTTCAAAAAGTAAGATATACTTGATGATGTACCTTATTGCAATATTTTTGGCCCTCCAAGCTTTTAATCTGCTTATGTTTGTTTGCTGGTTGGTCCTCACAGCTTGTATTATACCTGAAAGCATCCAAGATGGGTCTACTCTGAACTGCTCCAGGTATTCTTCTGCTATCCACTTTGCACTGACGTGCCTTATATTATGGTCCCGTGTACATTCATGCTTGAGATGGCCAGCCTTGATCTGAATTGTGTTCTTATCATGCATCATTGGTGAAGCCCACAGGTAAAATGGACATCCTTTTTTACAATATGCCCTACACCTGACTTTACTGTTTGGCTTGAAGTTCATAACAACTCTGTTCTTTATCCCATAGTTTTTCACTACTTGCTTGAACTGTGCAAAACTTCTAAACTTCATCCCTATTTTTAAATCGAGGATCTTTCATATCCATCGTTTCTCTAAATTCAGAATATTTGGGCTTTGGAAGCTTGATACCTTCTTCATCGGGCTTGAAGAACATGATTGCAGCCTCATCGGAATAAGCATAGTCGACCTCAGACATCCCCGCTCATCATCATCTACCACCTGACCAACATTCACATGAGCATCAGATCCTTGCTTAGCAGCAGAATTCCTTTCATCTCCTTCATCACCTTCAACCCCGTCACTGTCTTCACTGCCTTCACTGTTAAGACTGTACTCGGAGTCATGAATATCACTCTCTGCATCACTTTCCTGTCCATCTCCCTCAGCCTCTTGCCCTTCATTATCCTGTACACCTTTATTGACCACATGATCTTCAAGATCTCTTCCCTGTCCACTTTTAGAGCCCAAATGTTCTACAGCAGTATCAAGATCTTCATCTCTAGCTTCTTCTTGCAATTCATCATCCTGCAAACTTTTACCGTATACATGTTCTTCACCACCATCAAGGTCTTCATCCCCAAAGATCTATAAGCTCTTCCTCAACTTCATCTAGTTCATCTTCTACATTAGCCTCTCACGCCTTTCACGAATTGCTCTACACTTGCAACATTTCCCGACTTGTTCGGACCAATGGGATCATCCATCGTAACAACCTTCACATAAACACTTGCAATCTTGTTCTCGCCCTCTACACTTGAAGCCATCGAATGACATCTCGAGTCGATTTTTAATTCTTTTCAACCTCTGCTACTTGACTACTCTTCTCATTCCACCATAAGCTGCACCCATCTACATGAATCTTCAAATCTATGACCATATCTAAAATCTCCAATCTAGATATGAAATCAGCATCACAAAAATCTACAAAGCCTGTCATCCTATAATCACTCCAATTTGCAATATCATCCATCCCATAGTGTATTTGTATTGTAAAAAAATCGGCAAAGGCCACTGGATGAAAACAATGGAAATTATTATAAGAAATAATAAAACATATATAAATTACAATCAGTACATCATACATACAATACATACAAGTATGCCATACAAACACAGCCAAGCAAACACATCCAAACAATAATATTAGATGCATTTAAAGGTGTTCATCATGTACTTCACCAAAGTATGTTAATTATGTACTCCATAGAGATAATTTCGATTATTATACAAAGGACAACCAAGCAATTAACAAAACATGAACAACTATCAAGAGTATATAAAGGAACATCACATTTCAAGCATTCTAAACTCAGTTGAATATACATCATATTTGGGCTAGTTTTTGCAGGTTATGGAGAGGATAACAACTGGGTCCCAATAAGAACTACAGATTAAGATAAGGACAAAATGGTACGAATCAAGAAAGATTGAAAAAGTAAACTAACATGGAAAGGAAAATAAATTGAAAATGGACAAGAATAACTAACCATATGCTGGTGTTGCGCCTTCCACATCTCTTATATTCCAACAGTTCGGCATTATGACCAACTATGGTCGCCGTCGGTTAGCCCTAACTTTAGTCGTCCGAAATACAGGACTTCTTCTTCCTCTCCTCGCTTCAACGCTGATGGAGAAACCGTGTGTTTCGAGTGAGTGTCTCCCCTTTCTCTCTCGGATCGGATGTCTCCCTCTCTCTTTGATCGAATTCCCCTTTCTCTCTCGGTTTGGAAGGATGAACCCTAGCATAGAATGGGAAAGGAGAAGATTAGTTGGATGCTGACTAGGATTAAATGAGCTGAGTTAGCATCCTGGCTGGGGTTATGTTAGCCGAGTCAGCATCCTCTCTCCAGCTGGGATGAGAGAAATATTAAAAAAAATAGTGACGTGGCATTTCCGGCGGCCACGTCATTCAAATTGGGCCGGAAAGCCTCAAGTGACCAATCGGTAAAAACAAATCGATAACTAATGACCAAAAAGAAACAAATTGAAACACGACGATCAAAGTGAAAATCCGCCATAACACAATGACTACATGAAAAATTTACCCGTCGTTGGTATGTGTGGTCCATGCTTGCTCTCAACTATTTAATGCTTTCTCTTGTATGTTAATATGTTCTGATCAAGATTATTAATAATTTTCCTCCAAATATTTAGTGTTTCTCCCAACTATACAGTGTGTTTTTTCTCAACTATTTAGTGCATTCTTGTACATGTTTATATTTTCTTCCAACATTTTTTTCCTCCCAATTAGTTAATGCTTTCTCCTGCATATAAATATAGTACTCTATCAATTTCTTATTATCAATCACTTTAGAGAAATTTTTTATTTCAAATTATGGATGCGGGGACATGGCATCCCCATCCAAGATGGGGGAGTGAGTGGGGAGACGCTCCCCTTCCTCACCCCGCTTTTTGCCCATTTCTAGCTACTTTTCATTCATTTGTTTATTATTTATTTATTTATTTTTCAAGCTACTTAATACTTTTTCTTCTTACTTTTTCTTCTTGCTTCCAATAGTTTATCTAATTGGTTTCAACTGCTTAGATTTAAGCACCTAAGTATAAAACTAAATAATTTTGTAGAAATTTAAATATTTGAATGAAAACTAAAGGCATGTCTAAAATGCCTAAACAATGCTATACATGACATGATCTAAATGGTTATATTTAGAGACAAATGTATTTAGGTATAAAAAACTAAGCAATAACATATAATATTTTATAAACTCCAATTTAACTACAAGAAGGTATAGAAGATGAAAGAAGAAAAATTAAGTAAAAGAACAATGTCAAGAAAACAAAACATGTCTAAGAAATAGAGAACATGAAAAATAAAAGCAACATAGTCAAGAATAATAATAAAAATAAATAAATTTACTGTTGCTTATTTACAAGGGCATGATTGTAATTTCAACACCCACAGGTCGGATGATTGGGTATAAAAAAGAAGTTAGGAGGTCAATTTGAAAGTATAACACTATTTTTTTCCTCAAATTTTCTAGAAACATACTTATTATTTGACGTGATACATGATAATTTAATGCGTTATAAATAATGTCCAATTAATTATGAAGAATCTAAGCATATAATTTACAATTAACTTTAATAAAATGCTAAAAAGACATGATAATTACATATATATTATGATGCCTTATTAATTATTTCTTTATAATGCAATTTTTTTTATTTGAAAAAGTATCAAATTATATTGATCAAATTAACTCGTATTGATGAATGGAAAAAAATAATTAGATATATAAAATATAATTAATGAGGTAATAGAAAAATCTAAACTACATATGATCAACATATTTTGAGAAATACAAAATGAATAACCAAAGTGCTTTTTATAAAACCTTATCAATTAAAGAATTTGAGATGGAAACAAAAGTTTTGTTGATGAGAAATAAATAAATTCCATAATAAAATTAATAAAAAAATATTTTTTTTTATTTCATACACCATAATTTCTTACAATTAAATACACAATACATAAAATTTTGATGAAATATCTGCGAATAAAATCCAAATTAAGTATAATAAACATATTCTGCCAAATATAGAATGAATAAAAAATGGTTCTGTAAAACTATTAATTGTAGAATTATTGATGAAGTATAAATGGACGCTTATTACATGAAAATTTCTTGTCGGTTTTTAAAACGAATTAAAAACAGAATTTTTTTTTGTTTTTAAAAAGCTTGTTGCTAGTTACTTAGTAATAGAAGTCTCGATTTGTTTATGAATTTAAAAACGGATTCACAACGGAATTAACTTATTTATATATATTTAATTTATTAAAACTTTTCTAAATCATTTCAAAATAGAACATATTTTTAATAAAATATAAATTAAAAAAAAACTAATTAAGTGAAGTCCCATTCCAATTTTAGAAATGGATTGCAAAATCAATTGCAAATATGTTTATAATAAGAAACAGAACTGTCCTATTTTTAAATTTCTATTTCTAAATTTCTAATCAAGCAAATTCTTGTAGTGCCTATGATAAATTTGATAAATAAAAAAAAATTAAGTTATCATTCCATACTCCAATGTCTCTTACAATTGGATAGATATATAATCCTTATAAAAATTATATAAATAGATAAGATCTAAATTTAACATGACAAACATAAGGAATGCATGGTTTAAATAAAACTCTATGTATCAATTAGAGAATTGCCGACGAGAAATAAAAGTTTGGCCAAAAATCCAAGTTGGAGGAACAACATAAGGGAACTCTAGGGTTTTTCCATCGGTAAGCAAGAGTTTGAAGGAGAGAGCTTGATTTCGGAAATCAGCACTGGTTTGCCAATTTGCACCCCAATTTCTTTGCATGGATGCCCATGAAGAAGATGAAGCCTTGATCCATGCTGCTTTCACTGCACCACTGCCTCCAATGTTTGTAAACATTACTAGGTTGAAGTTACCTTGGCCTTTTAGTGTGAACCTTACTCCACCAACTCTTTTGCATGACACCCTTCCATTTTTACATGCAAAATTAACATGAGCTTATTTAGTACTCTCATTGTAGAAATCTTATCTTATTTTAATTTAAATGTTAATTTAATATTTTATTATTTGTCTAAGTTCCATGTTTATATATTATTAATTAAAATAGTGTTAAATTTTTTTTTCATTATAATAGAGTTTGTTTAATTGAGATTTTTTCATATAAATCTATGTGTGCAACCCTTCCATTTTAATGAAAAATGTGACCGATGTGTTTAAGTAGTGTGCGTAATTTAGGTATAATTGATTGGTTTTGGTTGGGTGGTTCAATTTTTCCCCAATTTTACTAATATTTTTTTTTAATTGTTGGTTTCGAGGTATGATTATGGTATTGATATAATAAGCTTGAAGTGATTGCATGATATAAAATTAGTAATTTATAGTTTGATCTAAAGTATTTCATACATTAACAAAAGTAGAACTTTAAAATGGTCAATACAAAACAATTGAAAATAGTTAAAAACTCTTATTTCTTTTAAAAGATATGAAATATGTGGTGTTATTTTAACATATAATTAACTTATTCTTCTTTTAGTTGAATTTCATTTTATTTTATTATCTTTAATTATTATTTTATACTAAGGCTTCATAAAAATGTTTAATGAACCTTATCTCATATATATAATATGAAATTACTTTTTGCCTACCAAATTATTTTCATTAATTTGGACTATTGATAAATTTGAAATATTAGTAACTTTCTCAATTTTGCATGAATAATCTCATCATAAATAAATAAATAAATAAACCCATATAAACTATACCTTCTATAGAGAATGGGAACAATGCCCTCAGAACTTATTCAGCTTTTGGTTGAATTTCAATTTTTTTTAATCATCTTTAATTATTATTTTATATTTGGACTTTCTAAAAATGTTTAATGAATCTTATCATATAATGTATATATATATATATAACATATGAAATTTCTTTTTGCTTACCAAAATTTTCCATTAATTTGGACTATTGATTAATTTGAAATATCAGTAATTTTCTCAATTTTGCATAAATAATCTCATAATAAATAAATAAGTAAATAAAACTATATATATATATATATATATATATATATAAGTATACCTTCTATAAAGAATGGGAACAATGCCCTCAGAGCCCACACGTGCGACACGAGAGAAGGCGGGAAGGGACATGTCGAAGTGCACGCGCGGGAAGTCACACCATCCGCCGTTATTGTTAGCAGGACAGAAGTTGGTCACCGTGACGGTGACGGCCGCACGTGCGATACACCACTTTGGATCAGCTCTGGCGTCGCACGTGACTTGGAAGCACGCTCCGCACGCTTCACCGCCTCCGAACAGTACGCCGCTCACCGCCGCCGTGTTCACTCCGAAGCCGGCGTGCGCCGTGTTATCATACCCACATGCACCACCTATAAATATATATATTCACGTAAGTTCACATGCATGTGTGCATGCATGCACGTTATAAGCTTGATTAGTGCAACTTAATTAAGTGCAGATTAGGGTAAATAATTGAAAAGAGTGAAGTTAGGGTTTGAAAGTGGGGAATATATCATCAGGTTTAGGGTTCCGAAATATCTTTGGATTTGATTTTGATCTCTAATTCAAGCTATAATTAAAATTGTATAAATATATACATACGTAAATATATACATACACATGTATATATACATGCAAGCATTCAGGAATGCAACTGATTAGTGCTATATCATAAGTGATTAGGGTTTAATGTGGGTGCATTTGCATACTAATTAAGTTGCTAATTTTAGATTAAATACATTTTAAATATAGTTATAATTATATATATATATATATATGGAAAGAGGAGAAGTTAGAGTTTGCTAGTGTATGGAGTGGGGGCCATTCAATACTTATAGATGGCTTCAATTCGTTGTTGTAACGCATTATCTAAATTTTCAGCTATGATAGATTTGAATCCTCAATCTCTAAATTGGAAAGGTAATAAAATACTAATTATTTAAAACAAAATCAATGTTTATTTTTAGCTATTTTACTAAAAATAGTTCAAATATTAAAAAAGAGAGAAAAATAAAAAATGAGAAGAAATAGTAGTCAATATTGTAGAGAGAAAGAACGTAGTATGCATAGCTCAAACAATAATATGTATGTAGTAATTAATGCTAGATTTGAATTCAGTAGCCAAAAATTTTCCATGCCAAGCTTTTAAGAAATATATATACATATATAAGTAAAACATTGTGAAGTAGTGTTTATCGTGCAATGCAATTGGTATATAAAAATAAATGCATAAATAAATAAATAAATAATCAAGACTTCTTACCAAGGGTTGTAGGGTTTTGTGAAGCCCCATAATAAGTAGCATGGCCATTCAGCCATCCATTACCCTTAATTCCCTCCACCTCCAATGCAAACATCATACCAACAAATAACAGCTGCATCATCTTTAATAAAATTCTCCCCATTCCTCTAACTCTCTCTTAAAATATATTCAGGCAATATATGTAATATGTATATATAGATATATATATGATCAAAGAGAAAAGAAATGGTTGTGTGTTTTTGTAGGACTTAAGAAGGGAAGAAGAATGAATGATATATATATATCAAAAAGAAAACAAATGCTTGTGTAGTTTTGTAGAAGAACTTAAGAAGGGAAGAAGAATGGTACAATATAAGAGAAATGGTTGTGTGGTTTTATAGAGGAAATTTATTGTCAGAAGAAGAAGAATAATACGCGGTTTAGAAGTCGGTGAAAAATAAATTGGAATTAAATTATGTAATGAAATGGAGATGTTTATAAATGCTCAATGTGTGAGATCTACGCGGTTTGATTTTTGAGAATATATATATATATATATATATATTTATATAGAATGAAAATTGTTCTATTCAAAGTCCAAAATGCTTCTTGTACTAAAAAGCATGTACTCTTTGTCTCTCACTTCTCCGGCCAACAAGACACATGCACATGCATATGCACATGTACGTACCTTGCATGAACTTAGCCTAGTTCTTTTAATTTCCTTATACTTTATATATATATATATATGGAAAATAAATAAATAAACTACGGACATTAATTAAAAAAAAGCACAAAAAGTACAAAAAATAGTAGCAGAGCTAGAACTAAAATTAAGGGGAATTGAATTCAATATTAAAAAAGATATAAATATTAAAAAAAATTTAAAAAAATATACATATCGCTAACGACTACCTCTATGAGAAGCACTTGTCATCAGGGGCGGAAGGAAGGGGGTCAAGGGTGTGCTCAAGCACGCCCTCTTGACCCCATAAGATCCTTGATGGCTTTAAAGAGCAAGGATTTGCACTTTTTAACAACACCTCCTTGGTACTTGCACTCGTTTAGAGCACCCATTAAAGTAAAATTCACATATAGATTATAATAATTTTAATCAGGGAAGGAAAAAAAAATTGAGAGATTCAACATTTCCACCATGTTTTAAAATCTCTTAACATGGAATTAGAGATGATAATTTGTACCCTACCCGACGGGTATACCCATACCCGTACTCGGTCAAAGAGGGTATTACCCTTTTTGACCGGGTACAGGTACGGGTAAGGGTATTACCCGTTAGTTTTTGAGTGGGTACGGGTCGGGTAAGGGTATGCCCTTACCCTACCCGTACCCGTACCCTTACCCTTACTCGTTGAAGAGAGTACAGGTTTTACCCGTACCCGTACCCTTATCCTCATATATATATATATATATATATATATAGTTTTTTTATTAAACTAAACATTTACTCATAATTTACTCAATATCTATTTTCATGGTGATTAATTTGAAAATAATACTTCAAATTTTCTCTTAATATATTATTTTAAATTTTATTTAATTTCTATATTTATATTTGATAATATTATCAAAATTGAATTTTAGATATATATTAAGAATCATAATTAAATTAAAAAATAAACAAATATAAAAAAATAATGTTATAATAATTTATTCTATAAATTATAAGAACATCCTGAAAAATAAGATACTAATAAAAAATCAATTGGATATAACTTATGAGAATTACTTATAATGTTTTTTATATTCAAAATCTTACTAGATATTTATAAAATTTGAAGCTATATAAAATATAAATAGTAGATATATGAAAAAATTTAAAACAAAAACCAAGATAGTTAAACATGAACAAAACAAAAGGTAGAGTTTCCATTGAGTCCTAAATAGACGTCATTTTTATGTGAATATATAATTTAAGATAAACAAATATATATCAACTTGTAATTTTGAATTTATGGACATATGTTTAAAGATTGTAATATAATGTATCATTAATTTATTTTTATTATTATTTAAATTTAATTTAATAATTTGAAGAATGGATAAGCAGGTACCCTGCGGGTATACCCGTACCCTGCGGGTAAGGGTAAAGGTAAGGGTATGATGTTTTTTTACCCTGAAGGCTACGGGTAAGGGTACCGATATAGGGTTATGGATTACGGGTATGGGTAAGAGTTTTGGCATATCCTACCCATACCCTACCCGTTGCCATCCCTACATGGAATGCCTCCTCATTAATTTTAAACCATTATCATTATAATTATAATATTTATTAATTATAATCAATTAAGATTTTTAATTTTTTTAAATTTAATATAAATCAATGCTATATCATCTCAACTATTTTTTAAAATTAAAAATAATATATTAAAATTTTTTGTATTTCATTTCTATTTCTTTTCTAAACTAGTGTTTTTTTTTAATTTTTTTGTAGTGAACATTTTTTTAAGGTTAGTTTAATGCTTTTATAATATTATTAGAATTTTAATATATATATATATATATTTGTAATTTTTAAACATATCAATTTTTCGATAATTAATCTTCAAACTTAGTTTCATAAGCTAATTTGTCCAAAATAAGGTCCATAAAATTAGTTATATTGTAATTATAAATTTCTAAATTTCATGGATAGTGATACTTAATTTGTTTTTAATCTATTTAATCTATTTTTATTCAAATATTATATTCTTTCATTATTTTATTAGATTCAAATATTAAGTTATTAATGTATAATTATAGAATTTGCAACCCAAGGTTATCCAATAAATACTATTTATTTAATCAATTATCTAAATCAATTAATGTTTTTCAAATATTCTTTTTGAAATTTATATGACTATCACTCTAAAAATCTTTACAAATTGTAATTATATGAAAATCCATGAGATTTTTTTAAAAATTATCAAATTTCACATTTATAAAAAAAACATCCCTGAGCCTGTCTTGCAAAATTATATGAAAATTGTCATGCAAAATTCTATGAAAGCTACAGAATTCAACCCCAATTTCGTAGTGGCAGTTGCTTTGGTATATTTTTATATTTTTTTAAAATATTAATTATTATAGTTTAAATTTGAATTAATATATTTTTTTAAAAAATTTGTAAGGTGAATTGAGCACCACCTTAATATTGTTGCTAGTTCCACCACTGCCTGTTGTTCAATGTAGCATATTATTATTATTTTATTCAACCATTGATTCGTCTCCCTTTTATCTCGCATCTTGTTGAGCAACTCGGTTTTAATAATGTCCATTACTAAGAAGGTTTTTTCAACTAATGTTATTACTATTAGTAAGATTATAGGCAATTCAATAAAGTAAACTAGTTGGAAAAACCAAATGCATTCACTTTTAACTAGCTATATATAGGATGACATTTTAGCCGAGCCGTTCATGAGCAGCTCGGTGTTTGGCTCGATAACAGCTCGTTCGTGTTCAGCTCACATTGAAAATGAGCCAAGCTTGAGCAACCGAAAGCTAAGCTCGTTTTGGTTAGCGAAAAAGCTCACAAACACAGCTTGTGAACAAGCTCACAAACACAGCTCATGAACAAAGCTCATGAACAAACTCGTTTATAAGCTCAGTTGTGAGCTCATTTATATATATGCACTATAAGAAAATATGGGCATCAGGGACGGAAATTTCCGTCACTGACCAACGGAAATCTGAAGAGAGATCAGAATGTTTGGGTTTCCTGAAGTTTAGCTTTCTGTTTGCTTTCTGTTAAAATAAGACCTGGTCTTTAGGTCATATTCAGTTTTGTTTTGAATGTTTATTGCTACATCATGTAGCTAGTTTTTCTCTTGTTAGTTATGCTGTAAAGACTATTTAGGAAGTCTTTCTCATTCAATAAAGTGAGTGAATTATTTCCACATTTGTTGAGCTTGTTCAAGCTTTGATTGAATGTGTTCATCATCTTGTTCAAGCTTTATTTCTTAACATTGTGGTATCAGAGAGAGGTTGTGAGAAAGAGTAAAACACTTTGAGAGAGAATAGAGATTGAGAGACACTCTGAGAGAAAGAGTGAGATCACAATGGCAAATGAGGGGCAAAATTTGCTGAGCATTCCCAGATTTGATGGGGATTATGATCACTGGAGCATGCTGATGGAGAATCTCCTAAGATCATAAGAATACTGGAGCATAATCGATCACTGAGCCGACTATTGACACCGTGCTGACAAATGCACAGAGCAAAACTTTGGAGGAGCTCAAGTTGAAAGACTTGAAGGTCAAAAACTATCTATTTCAGTCGATAGATAAGTCGATCTTGAAGACCATAAGTCACAAGAGCACATCTAAGCAAATATGGGAAGCCATGAAGACAAAATATCAAGGGAATACTAGAGTAAAGAGGGCTCAACTCCAAGCTCTTCGTAGAGAGTTTGAGATCCTGGAAATGAAGAATGGAGAGTCTGTCACAGACTACTTTTCTAGAGTCATGTTGGTGGCGAATGATATGCGCAACTATGGAGAAGACATGCAAGATGTAAAAATTGTGGAGAAGATTCTGCGTACTCTCACCGAGAAGTTCAACTATATTGTTTGTTCTATAGAAGAATCAAAAGACATTGATTGTCTCTATGTGGATGAACTTCAAAGCTCCTTGATTGTACATGAACAAAAGTTTCGAAGAATTAGCAGTGAAGAACAAGTGTTGACAGTTGCAGCCGAAGAAAGACGAGATAGAGGTGAAAGAGGATGAGGTCGAGGTACTTATAGAGGCAGAGGACGAGGAAGGAAGAGGTAGGCAGATGTACAATAAGGCTACTGTGGAGTGTTATAAGTGTCACAAGCTGGGTCATTTTCAATTTGAGTGTCCAAGATGGGACAAGGAAGCTAATTATGCTGAGTTGAAAGATGAAGAAGAAGAAGAAGAAGAGATGCTCCTCATGGCCTATGTAGAAGAAAATAGAGCTCGAAGAGAGGACATTTGGATCCTAGACTCAGGGTGCAGCAATCATATGAGTGGTGACAAGAGTCTATTCTGTGATCTTGATGAAAGTTTCAAAGACAAAGTGAAGCTGGGAAACAACTCAAGAATGGAAGTGACATGCAGAGGAAATGTGAGATTGAAAATAGGAAGCTTTATTCATGTTGTTAGTGCAGTTTATTATGTGCATGAATTAAGAAATAACTTGTTAAGTATCGGACAATTACAAGAAAGGGGGCTAACTATTCTTATTCAAAATGGAAGTCTCAAGATGTATCATCCAGAGAGAGGGTTGATTGTAACATCTGACATGACAACAAATCGGATGTTTGCGATGATTGCAAGTTCTTTGCCTCAAGAAGTTATTGATTCAAAACCATTTTGTCTTTACACCTCTTCACATGATGTTGCACAGTTGTGGCATTGTCGCTACGGACATTTGAGTTACAAAGGTTTAAAGAAGTTGCAGGACAAGAAGATGGTAGAGGGTATGCCTCAACTCAAGTTTTCATCAAGAGTGTGTGAAGATTGTCTAATTGGAAAGCAACATAGAGATCCAATTCCAAGAGAGAGCAATTGGAGAGCTACAAAAAGGCTTCAACTTATTCATGCTGATATCTGTGGGCCAATTTCACCTATCTCTAATGGCAAAAAAAAGGTATCTTATTTGTTTCATTGATGATTTTACTAGAAAAGCATGGACTTATTTTTTAGTAGAAAAATCAGAAGCATTGAGCATGTTTAAGCGCTTTAAGAATTATGTTGAAAAAGAAGCAGGAGAGTATATTAAATGCTTGAGAACAAATCGAGGAGGAGAATTCACTTCTTTTGAGTTCAATGAATTCTATATCAAGCATGGCATCAGAATACAACTGACAGCAGCCTATACTCCTCAACAAAACGGAGTTGCTGAGCGGAAGAATCGAACAGTAATGAACATGGTTCGATGTATTTTATCTGAAAAAAAACTCCCCAAGACTTTTTGGTCGGAAGCAGTAAATTGGGCATTTTATGTTCTTAATCGATGTCCAACTTCGGCTGTGAAAGATCAAACTCCAGAAGAAGCTTGGAGCAGTCGCAAGCCATCAGTAGAACACTTTAGAGTGTTCGGATGTGTGGCTCATGTACATATCCCGGATGTAAGAAGAACAAAATTGGAGGGAAAAAGCTTCTCCTGTGTGTTGTTGGGCATCAGTGAAGAATCCAAGGCATATCGTCTTTATGATCCGATCACAAAGAAGATAATAGTGAGCAAGGATGTTGTGTTCGAAGAAGACAAGGTCTGGGATTGGGACAAGGGTTATGAAGAACTTGTGTCAGCCAATTTGAAATGGAATGATGCAACAGTGAATGAAAGCCATGGTGGTACAGCTAGTGAAGAAAATGAAGAAGTTTCTGATGAAGTGAGGGAGGAATTAGAAACTGGAGATCAAGGAGAGTTAACAAGCCAAAATGAAGAGCGAAATAGGAGAATTAGACGACCTCCAGTATAGATGCAAGATTATGACAGTGGAGAGGGACCTTCAACTCAGGATGTAAGTATGGATCTACCTTTAGCTTTATTTTCTTCTGATCCAATTTACTTTGAGGATGCAGTAAAGCATGAACACTGGAGGTTAGCAATGGAGTCTGAAATCAAGGAAATTGAGAGAAATGATACTTGGGATCTCACCGATTTGCCCGCTGGTGCAAAGATAATAGGATTGAAATGGGTGTATAAAACTAAACTTAAGGAGAATGGGGAGCTAGACAAGTTCAAAGCCAGATTGGTTGCTAAAGGTTATGTGCAGCAACAAGGGATTGACTATACAGAAGTTTTTGCGCCAGTTGCGAGAATGGATACTATACGGATGATTGTGGCATTAGCAGCTCAAAGAGGATGGAGTCTTTATCAACTTGATGTTAAATCAGCATTTTTGCATGGAGAGCTCAAGGAAGATGTGTATGTAGAACAACCAAGGGGCTATGAGTTGAAGAAATGTCCTCAGAAGGTGTACAAGTTAAAAAGGGTCTTATATGGACTGAAACAAGCTCCACGGGCTTGGTACAGTCGTATTGAGGCACACTTTGTAAGTCAAGGGTTTGAAAGGTGCTACAGTGAGCAAACTCTTTTCATCAAGACGAAGGAAGGAGGTAAAATTATTATTGTCAGTTTATATGTTGATGATCTAATGTTTATCGGCAATGATGAATTTATGTTTGATGACTTCAAGAGCTCTATGATTAAAGAGTTTGATATGACTGACTTGGGAAGAATGAGATTTTTTTCTTGGCATTGAAGTTTTGCAAGGGTCAGATGGAATTTATTTGTGCCAAAGAAAGTATGCAATGGAAGTTTTAAGGAAGTTCAGAATGGAGAATTGTAATTCAGTTCAGAACCCTATTGTTTCAGGTTGCAAATTATCCCGAGACGAAAATGGAGTTGAAGTTGATGAGACATTGTATAAGCAAATGGTGGGGTGCCTTATGTATCTTACAGCTACGAGGCCAGATTTGATGTATGCTGTGAGTTTGGTGTAGAGCAGTCAAAACGGGTTGGCGGGCGGGCCGCCCGGCCCGCCAAAAACCCGCCATTTGGCGGGCGGGCGGGCGGCAAAATGCCAACCCGACCCGACCCGCTTTTGGGTTAGGGTTGGGCGGCCGCCCGCTAAAAAAATCAAAAATAATTAATTTATTTTATTTTTTTATAAATGTTGTAATATATGAAACATTGAAACATTGATTATAAATTCATAAAAACTAAATTAAAAAATTAAAACATGCAATAATTAACAAAAATAAAAAACATCCATTATAATATTCAAAACCTAACAAAAATCAACAATAATTACAAAAATCTCTAAATAAAAACACTATTATAAATTTACAATCAACAAAAATTTAAAAACAACAACAAACCACAAGATAAAACATTTATTATAATTATAACATTCATCCATTACAATCAACAAAAAAATTTAACAAAAATTAACAAAGCACAAAAATAAAAACATCCATTACAATCATAATATTCATCAAAAATCAACAAGTCATTAAAAATGTTTTTGTTATTCCATATTTCTTTTTAAAAACATAATTAAATGCATATTAAACTTCATTAAAAATTATTTATTTATTTTTTTAATTTAAATCTTAACAATATGTCAATATCAATATATATATATATATATATATATATATATATATATATATATATATATATATATATATATATATATATATATTATATAAAAATACATTATATATATATTAGAGGCGGGCATGGGCTGACCCGCCCCCAACCCTGGGGGCTCCGCGGGTTGGCCTGCTTAGGCTCGCCTCCAGCGTGCCTATAAAATATCAACCCAACCCGCCAATTTTTTTATCGGGGCGGTAGTACCCAGCGAGCCGTCTCGAATCGACAAACTCTAGTTTGGTGAGTAGGTACATGTCCAGACCAACAGAGTTACATATGTTGGCAATCAAGAGGATCATGAGGTATTTGAAGGGAACTGTGGAGCTTGGTGTTTTTTACAAGAAAGGAGGAGATGAAGAACTTGTTGGATATGCAGATAGCAATTATGCAGGGGATTTGGATGATCGCAAAAGCACGTCGGGATATGTGTTTATGCTTGATTTGGGAGCTATTACTTGGTCTTCAAAGAAGCAACCAATTGTCACATTATCTACTATAGAGGCTGAGTTTGTAGCTGCAGCTGCATGTGCAAGTCAAGCTATATGGATGAGGAGAATTCTTGAGAAGTTGAGCCTGAGAAAGAACAAGTGTACTAGGATTTTTTGTGATAATAGCTCTACTATTCAATTATCAAAGAATCCAGTACTTCATGGTAGAAGCAAGCATATTGATGTGCGTTTTCATTTTCTTCGTGACTTAACTCGAGATGGTGTTGTTGAGTTGGTATACTGTGCGACACAAAACCAGTTGGTAGATGTGATGACGAAGCCTCTTACTGTGGAAGCTTTTCAAAAGTTTAGAGCTCAACTGGGGATTTGTCAAGTTCCTAAGTTAAACTAGTTGAGAACTAGTTTAAGGGAGGGAATGAAGAGAGATCAGAATGTTTAGGTTTCCTAAAGTTTAGCTTTCTGTTAAAATAAGTCCTGGTCTTTAGGTCATATTCAGTTTTGTTTTGAATGTTTGTTGCTACAGCATGTAGCTAGTTTTTCTCTTGTTAGTTATGTTGTAAAGACTATTTAGGAAGTCTTTCTCATTCAATAAAGTGAGTGAATTATTTTCACATTTGTTGAGCTTGTTCAAGCTTTGATTGAATGTGTTCATCATCTTGTTCAAGCTTTATTTCTTAACAAAATCTCTGTTTTATATATATATATTAATGTAAAGGAAATTTATTCCGTTTGTAATAAATGTATGTATGTATGATACCTTAATATATATATATATATATATTTATATAAATACATGTATATTAAGGTATATATGTCGTTGTTGTCATTATTATTACTATTATTATATGAGTCACATACTTATAAATTTTAATATTTAATTAATAAGAAATGGGTTTATATCGTAAAAAATATGTATAAACATATAATAATGAGTAACAACTTAGAATAATAAGTATGTACGGACAATGTAATACTCTAAACGGAAAAGCCAAATAATAAACATAAACTTAAATAACTAAGTGACAATGTAAAATAATAAGCAAGAATGATTATTATAAGTGTAAACGTAAAACTAGTAATACTAAAGTGGAATAGATCAATGGTAACATAAAATAATAACTAATAACTTAAAGGAATAACGAAAAATGTACAATAACAAAAACTTCATTTCTTAACCTTTGCATATATATATATATATATATATATATATATATATATATATATATATATATATATAAACCCAAAAAAAAATACAAAAGTAGAACTAACCCTAAAAGCATATCATTCTTTTCTACGACTATCCTGCATTTGTGTTCTTCATCCCCCGCTTGCTTTTGCTTCGGAGTGCACTGAAGAGCCTCTCATTCGAAAATAAAGAAAAAGTAAATCTACCTTCTTCATCCTTTTCTTCTTTCATCTCTCATTTTTCATCTCTCATTTTGATTTCGGATTTTTTTGCAGGATGTCTACTTCTGCATCAATTGATGAATCATCTGCTAATGTTAGTCACATTGGACGTGTTGGAAATTTCGATGATGCTGAGGCTAATAATGGTGATGTTAATGAATCTCCCATCAATGTTGAAGATGATGAGGTAGAAGAGAACCCATTTGCAACCAAGAAGAGAAAGATGATCTCTAAAGTTTGGGATGAATTCAAAGAAGTGTACTCTTTCAGATGGAACAAAGAAGGAAGAGTGTATTCGTTGTAGGCATCAACTTGGCCTATTGAAGTTGGGCACAACAACTTAGTTTATTCGGCAATTGAAAGTATGCGTGAAACGACAATCGGTATTGAAGGGACAAAAGCAGTTGACTTACTCAACAAAGTTGGCAAAATCTGAAAGTGTGAATGCAATTTAAACCTGAAAATATGACCAAGCAAAGGTACAGCAAGTCTATTCTCATTTGGTTTTAGTACATGATTTAACATTCTTATTTGATGAGAACGAAGTTTTAAATCATTTCATGAGAACTATTACCCCTAATTGGGAAATAATAAGTGGAGGACTTTCAAAAGAAGATTGTATGTCTACTTATGACATCGAGAAAAAAAGAGTACTTTCATTGTTGAAAGAAGTTGATAGAGTTAGTATTACTACTGATTTGTGGACATCTATAATGCAAGATGTAGAGTATATGGTTGTTACTTGTCATTTTGTGGATTATGATTGGAAATTGCAACAATGTATGTTATGCTTTCATTTTATTGTTCCTCCACACACTGGTGTTGCTATTTGTGATGAGTTAGCAAGATGTATAGCTGATTAGAGTTTTGAAAAAAAGTTGATGAGTGTGTCAATTGATAATGCTAGTTATAATGATCTTGCTATGAATTTGTTGAAAGATAATCCGAATTTGAGCAATCAAAATGCACTTGTACTTGATGGAAAATTATTTCATGTGAGGTATTGTGCACATGTTATAAATCTTTTGCTTCAAGATGGGCTTAGTGAAATTAATGATATAGTTTACAATGTATGTGAAAGTGTGAAGCATATCAGTAAAAGTGTCTCATCTTAGTATGTTCAATGACATTGCTAAGCAATTAAATCTGTCAAATAATTAAGAAGCTCATTCTTGATGTTTGCACAAAATGGAATGTTACATATTACATGCTTCAAGCTGCTTTAGATTTGAAAGATGCCAATATATACATATTACATGCTTCAGAAAAGGAAAGAAACAATAGGAACAGCCAAACAGGAAAGGGCCTATTTTACATTAAATATGCATATATTGATTGTGATCAAGTGAAAATTGTGTTTCACAAGCTTAAATTATAGAATTTGTTTGGTATT